>NC_066562.1:6962897-6985397 GCF_024679095.1 Eriocheir sinensis
TGTGTGTGTGTGTGTGTGTGTTTAGGGGGAGGGAGAGAGAAAAAGTGTGTCAGAACGTGTTTATTTAGGTGTATGTATGTATGTGTGTGTGTCTGCGCGAGAGAGAGAGAGAGAGAGAGAGAGAGAGAGAGAGAGAGAGAGAGAGAGAGAGAGAGAGAGAGAGAGAGAGAGAGAGACAAATTCATCTGTATCGTCCCACGCCTTCAATATTTCATCACATCAAAATTGTCATGTAAAAGAAAAAGAGAAAAAGAAGAAAAAATAATTGTAAAAGCAGCAAAAAATCACACACACACACACACACACACACACACACACACACACACACACACACACACACACACACACACACACACACACACACACACACACACACACACACACACACACACACACACACACATATCATCGTTTTTTTTTTCTTCTCTCTCTTACGCAATATATACATCAAAAAGTTCGGGAAAAATATATAAAAATGAACGCTTGCTTTACAATTCATTCCCTTTTAGTAACTTCAAATAAAATATAGAATCAGTTTGGCCATCAGTATTTCCAGGCAGTTTTATGATGCGACAAGTTGTTAAACCTAAATACAAAACAAATTGAAATAGACAGATTAGGGAAGAAGATAAATGTTTACAGAAATGCGTGTTGACAGGCTGAAATGAAAGAAGACAGAAGAAACAGAGGAAAGAGTATTTGGAGGAAAGAATACTAGGAGGGAAAAAGATAAGGAGGAAAGAAGATATGGAGAATAGAAGATAACCAAGAATTACAGAATGAACAGAGGAGGAGAGAAGGCCAGAAATGTTAACAAAAATGCGTGTAGAAAGATTGAAATAAAAGAAGACAGAAAATGCTGGAAGAAAGAATACTAGGAAGGGAAAAAAATAAGGGAAAAAGAACATATGGAGAAAAGAAAATAACCAAGAATTACAGAATAAACAGATGAGGAGAGAAGAGAAGAAATGTTTACAAAAATGCGTGTAGAAAGATTGAAATAAGAAAGGACAGAAGATGCGGAAGGAAAGAATATAAGGAAAAAAGAAGATTCGGATGAAAGATGAGAAAGATAGTATTAGATGAGGATGCTAGAAGGTAAGAAATGTTGACAAAACTACGTGTAGAAAGATTGAAATAAGAAAGAACAGAAGATGCAGAGGAAAAGAATGTTAGGAAGAAAGAAAACAAGGAAGGATAAGGATTAGGAAGACGGAATTAGGAGAGGAGAGAAGGTCACTAATGTTTAAAGAAATGCGTGTAGAAAGACTGAAATAAAAGTGGACAAGATGCGGAGGAAAAGAATTAAGGAAAAAAGAAGATACGGATGGAAGATAAGAAAGATCGTATTAGATGAAGAGGAGAGAAGGTCAAAAATGTGTACTGATATATTGAGATAAAAAAAAAACAGAATATGCTGAGGAAAATAATATAAGGAAGAAAGAAGATAATGAAGATAGAATTAGATGAAGAGGAAAGAAGATAAGAAATGTTGACAAAAATGGGTGTTGATAGATTGAAATAAAGAACAGAAGATGCGAAGGAAAAGGATATATAAGAAGATAAGGAAGATATAATTAGATGAAGAGGAAAGAAGACGAGAAATGTTTATAAAGATTCGTCTATTAATAAAAACAAAACTTCAAATCAAAGTAACATACATTTTATATCTAAGCATTGCTATAAACAAATAAAGAAGAAAAAATGAAACAAATGCAGATAATTATAAAAATATGTCTTAGAATATTCTTTACATCAGTGGAAACAGCTAAATAAATACAAACATCAAAGTAAAGTAACTCACATTTTGAACATTGGAAATAATCTTCAAAAACGGTAGGAAAAGATGGATTAAACTAACATACATTTAAAAGGAAGAATACAGGCTTAAAAATAGAATATAAAAAGTAACATACGATTTCAAAGGCTGGAAACGTTCTTCAAGTAACACATCTTAAACCAAAAACACACACACGCAAAAAAAAATCCCCTCAATCCACCCTTAATGAAACCCTTAAATAATCTCGTAGGAAATGTTATGCCACGCGCCGCGCCAAAACACCCTTTCGCTAAATGAGCAATAGACCGCACTGTCTCCTGGCTCCCACAATGCTGCGTCCGGGCTCCCAAATCTCTTCAGGCGGGACCGTTCCACAAGATATCGCTTCGCAAGTCTGGCCGAAAGAAGATGAAAGTAAGATTTATGTGTGGGGGGAAGGGGGAAGGGGGTGTTAGGGTAGGGGTGAGGTGGGGGAGATGGGGGGTCCGTGTGTGTGTGTGTGGGGGAGGTGTGTGTGTGTGTGTGTGTGTGTGTGTGTCTCTCTCTCTCTCTCTCTCTCTCTCTCTCTCTCGATATAAGAGAGAGAGAGAGAGAGAGAGAGAGAGAGAGAGAGAGAGAGAGAGAGAGAGAGAGAAATGCGATATATCCTCTTTCTTTACTTATGTAAGGTTTATTTTCTTTCTTTTGATCTTTAAATATTTTCTTGCAAAACGAAAAAAATAAAAAATAAAAAAACTTATTATATTTTCACTCAGTTTCACAAAAGCCGATAAAGAAAAAAAATAACAAATAAACAAAAAAAATGTTAAAAAAGAAAACAAAAAAAAGTGAAACCAAATCTCAAAATCAAACATGAGAAGGAAAAAAGGAGGAGGAAAAAGGAGGATAAAAGAGGGAAAGAGAGAGAAAGAAAAAAAGAAGAAAAAGAAGAAAAGTAAAAGGAGGAAAGCACTGCATATCCTTTTATCTCCAATTTGGACAGTCAGATTTTCTTCTTTTTTCCTCCCTTTTTCCTCCTCCTCCTACTCCTCCTCCTCCTCCTCCTACATTTGTTCCTCTTGCTCTTTCATCTCCTTTTTCTCAAACTCCTCCTCCTCCACCTCTGCTTACTCCTCCTCCTCCTCCTCCTCCTCCTCCTCCTCCTCTTCCTCCTCCTCCTCCTCCTCCTCCGCTAAGAATCTGCACACAACGTTTATATTCTCTCTCTCTCTCTCTCTCTCTCTCTCTCTCTCTCTCTCTCTCTCTCTCTCTCTAGGCTTGTGTTTCTTTATCTATCTATTATCAGAAGAAAATGAGGAGGAGGAGGAAGAAGAAGAAGAAAAAGAAGAAAAAAAAAAGGAAGAAACAGAAGCATTCACCAATAGCGTATAACCTTTCTCAGCATCCACCAATCACGAGCAACCTGGAGCAGAAAGGGGCGTGGCTTGCTAGTAGACTGCCCAATGATATGCTCATAATGGGAAAAGGGGGAGGAGCTTATTCGCCAAGTTAGCGTGAACAGAGTAAATGGTGGTGGTGGTGGTGGAGATGATGATGGTGGTGATGGTTGTGGTGGTGGTGGTTGTGATGATGGTGGTGATGATGGTGATGATGGTGATCTTGGTATATGTCTTTGAGCTTTTGAGTTTCTTTAAGATCGAAAAGAAAACACACACACACACACACACACACACACACACACACACACACACACACACACACACACACACACACACACACAGAGAGAGATGCTTGATAATTGGATGGCTTATAACTTTTTTTTCTCTAATTTCTTATACTTTCTTTTGTTTTGTTTTGTTTTTTATTTTTTATTTTATTTTTTCTCTTTCCTAATTTCACATGCACAGATTTTTTTATTTACTTCCTTTTCCTTTTATTGTTTTTTTCTATTTATACTCTTAATTTTACTTTACTTAATTTTCTTTACTATCTTATATGCATCTTCCCTGTGTGTTTGTGTGTGTGTGTGTGTGTGTGTGTGTGTGTGTGTGTGTGTGTGTGTGTGTGTGTGTGTGTGTGTGTGTGTGTGTGTGTCTCTCTTACTCTCAATAGATATAGAAAAAAAAAAGATGGACCCAAAGATGACGAAGGTAATTATTGTGTGAGAGAGAGAGAGAGAGAGAGAGAGAGAGAGAGAGAGAGAGAGAGAGCATTATATTTTTTTTCCTTATTGTTATTGATTTCCCCTTTCACATTTTTCTTTATTCCTCATTTTATCATATTTCCTTCTTTTCTATCTTTATTTTTTCTCCTTCTCTTCTCTGTTCATTTCCTTTATCATATTCTCTCTCTCTCTCTCTCTCTCTTTATCTCCCTTGTATATTTTCTCTTCTCTCCTTTTCTCTTCCTCCTCCTCCCCTCCTTCCTTCCTTCCTCCTGTCTCATTTTTCTCTTCCTTTTTTTCTCTTCCTGTTTATCTTCCCTTCGTCAATCATCATTTTTCTTCCTCCGTTCTTTCCTCCTGTCCCCTCTTTCTCTCCACTCTTTCCTCCTCCCCTCCTTCGTTTCCTCCATTCGTCATCTCTCTCTTTTTCTCCTTCTTCCCTTATTTACTCATCTTTGTCCTCTTCCCCCTCCTCCTCTACCACCTCCTCCTCCTCCTCCTCCTCCTCCTCCTATTCTTACATCACGACACCCACTGGAACCGCTCTCTCTCTCTCTCTCTCTCTCTCTCTCTCACTTTTCATTCCATTTTCTCTCTCCGACCAACAGCAAGACAGAAATGGGTCTGTTTTTGGAGAAATTTACCTCCACCTGCAGTCTATGGTCTCTCCTCCTCCTCCTCCTCCTCCTCCTCCTCCTCCTCCTCCTCCTCCAACTTTCTGCCTCCTTTTTCGTTCTCTCTGTATTTTTTTTCTTGATATCTTCCTTCGTTTTCCTCTCTCTCTCTCTCTCTCTCTCTCTCTCTCTCTCTCTCTCTCTCTCTCTCTCTCTCTCCCAACATTTCTTCAAGAAGTTGTGGGTGGATATTGATTGGAGAAACGGAGACATTGGGTACGAACAGAGAGAGAGAGAGAGAGAGAGAGAGAGAGAGAGAGAGAGAGAGAGTCATAACAAAGAAAAGTCGTGCTGTGTAGATATGTGATATAGACATTGACCTCAAATACTCCGTCACTCTGTTCCAAGCCAATAAACAGACAGACAGACAGACAGACAGACAGACAGACAGACAGACTCAAAGACCAGCCCACCAACACTACCACCCGGGGCCGTTCACCTCAGTTCAGCGGCGTTCCGGGAATGTATCGTCGTTCAGAAATACGTATACGAAAATAATAAAAAAAAGGAGAGAAAACGTTGGAATGCGTCACCCGTCAAACGTTCAACTTTCCCAGCAAGCACCGGCGCCAAGGATACTGGGAACGTTGGTCTGGGGGGAAAGTGTTGCGACGGAGTTTTGATATTTCGGAGTTTGCAAAAAGTGTGAAAAATACATAAGTTGCGAGCGTGGTCAGTTATGGTATGTGGGTGAAAAGTATATAGAGAAAGCTTATTTTAATGATGTTTGTTCGTGGTTTTTGTAGTAGTAGTAGTAGTAGTGGTGGTGGTAGTAGTAGTAGTAGTAGTGGTGGTGGTGGTGGTAGTAGTAGTAGTAGTAGTAGTAGTAGTAGTAATTGTAATAGTAGTAATAGTTATGTTTTTTCTTTTCTTATTCCTTTTCTTATCCTTCTTTTTCTTTTCTTCTTTTTCTTATTCGCTGTCTTATTCATTTTCTTCTTTCTATTTCTTCTTCATTTTCTTCTTTTTCTTTTTATTATTATTCTTAATCTTGTTTTATCTTGTTTTTATTTCTTCTTCCTATTATTATTATTATTATTATTATTATTATTATTATTATTATTATTATTATTATTATTATTATTATCATTATTATTGCCTCTTATCAACTCCTGCCAACCTGCCCATCGGATGAAGAGCTAATTAGAGATTGACAGGGCGTGCCTAATTGAGCTCGTAGTGTGACTTTGAGAGAGAGAGAGAGAGAGAGAGAGAGAGAGAGAGAGAGAGAGAGAGAGAGATTACGTATATCATTAATGTGTCGAACTAAGACAAGCTGAATTAACACAACTAATATTCAACCCGCTTACCTTCCTCACTATTGTTTTTCTTTTTTTCTTTTTCAACTCTACGTCACTATTTTTTCAACTTTACGTCTCTATCTCTTGTTTTATCTATCGTCGTTTTCTCTATTGTTTTACCGTACGTGACTCTGTATTGTGTGTTTTAATCTAGGTCGCTTTTGCTATTGTCTATATTAATTTTTTGTCAGTCTATTGTTTCTTTCATTATAAGTTGTTTTGTTTATTGTTTTATACACATTAAGTCTCCCTCTATATTGTTTTCTTTCACCTTACTTTGCTGTCTATCCTTTACTATTGTTTATATTTATTTTTCGTCAGTCTATTGTTTCTTTCATTCTAATTCGCTTTTCCTATTGTTTTATACACCTTAAGTCTCTCTCTATATTGTGTTCTCACCTTACTTTGCTGTCTATCCTTTACTATTGTTTATATTTATTTTTCGTCAGTCTGTTGTTTCTTTCATTCTAATTCGCTTTTCCTATTGTTTTATACACCTTAAGTCTCTCTCTATATATTGTTTTCCCACCTTACTTTGCTGTCTATCATTTACTATCCTTTCGTTCCTCTATTGTTTCATTCTAATTCGCTTTTCCTATTGTTTTATACACCTTAAGTCTCTATATATTGCTTTCCCACCTTACGTCGCTGGCTATCCTTTTTATAACTCACATCAATCGCTCTCCATGTTTTTATACCTTACGTAGCTATCCAGTTTTTATTTTCCATATTTTCCAACCCACGTTCTCCCTCCCTCTTCCACTGCCTCACCCACACAAAGGTTAGAAGTGATGGACCTTCCCCCGCCACTTCCTTTCTCCTCCGTGTCATTGAACCCCGCGCCGGCATAGATTACAGTCACAGCTCCAGTCAGCGAAGTGAGGATCAGGCAGACGAGGAGAGGGAGGCAGGGGCAGTCTATCCCGTTTAACCTCTGTGTGTGTGTGAGTGTGTGTGAGTGCGTGGAAGAGTTGAAGTTTGCCGTGTGAATATCAAATGGGTTGTGATGTGGTACTAATTGTTTTGATGGTTGTAAAAGTCGGTTCTGTTGTTGTTTGTTAGGGTTATCTTTGGTATTGTTATTATCATTATTGGTATGGTTGTTACTGATTGTAATGATTATGGTATTGAGGAAATTTATGATACTCTTGTAAAAAATGATGATAAGCAGAAGAAAAAGATATAGGACAAAGATATACTCACCATCACCACTACCACCATCATCACCATCACCACCACCACCATCACCACCACCACCACCATCACCACCACCACCACCATCACCACCACCACCATCATCACCACCACCACCACCACCATCACCACCACCATCATCACCACAACACCAGACACCAATTAATACCCTTCACCTTTCCATCCTTCCCTACCACCACCACCACCACCACCACCAACAACAACAACAACAACAACAACCGTCATACCTGGTTATCACGCTCATTAGCAGGAGGACCGCCTTGGCTTACCTGTCCTCTCTCTCTCTCTCTCTCTCTCTCTCTCTCTCTCTCTCGCTCTCGCTCTCGCTCTCTCAAAAATGTCACCAAGTCAATAATAGTAATAATAATAATAATAATAATAATAATAATAATAATAATAATAATAATAATAATAATAATAATGATAATAATAATAATAATAATAACAACAGTTGACACGCCACTCCCAAAACAAACCCATCTAATGCAATACAGATTTAATAGCAAATAAAAACATGACAAACACGAATTTCAAACAGCGAGTATTTGGTCATGATTTCCGGGGATGTATAATGACACACACACACACACACACACACACACACACACACACACACACACACACACGTAACCATAAATTAATAACTGTGACAATAATAACAACACTAATAAAAACACAGGTGAGTAAGAGTGAATTCAGGTAATACCATAGTCAGATTTTTGTTTATTTATTTGTTTATTTGTTTATTTGCTTATTTATAGAGGTGGTGGTGGTGGTGGTGGAATTTTGTATATCCAAGTCAAACTAATTTATTATTTTTGCTATTAAGTTTTGTCAGTGATCCGATGTTGGGCGTAATTGAATTGGAAGAGAGAGAGAGAGAGAGAGAGAGAGACGAGGGTACTTGTTCATCTTACTGGAATAACTTGCTCAATTTTCTTCCATTGCACACACACACACACACACACACACACACACACACACACACACACACACACACACACACACACACACACACACATCTTTAAGCTTCTACGTTAAGTTCGAGACAGAAACTAGAGGAGGAGGAGGAGAAAGAGGAGGAGGAGGAGGAGGAGGAGGAGCACACTAAAGGTTTTAATAGAACACTTTGAGTTGTTGACAAGGAAGGAAATTGGAGGAGATATAGATTGTACGCTCCTCCTCCTCCTCTTCCTCCTTCTCCTCCTCCTTCTCCTCCTCCTCCTCCACTTCATCTCCCACTTGGAACACGCCGAGCCCCTCTATTGCACCAACGTTTTAATTTCAATGTTTCTCACTAGATGGTAGAAATCTATTTACCGACTTCGCTGTCACCGCTAAAGCCCGGATTCAGGCTCTTTTTTTCTTTCCTTTCTAAGCGCCTTTCTTCACACATTTATATTTTTCCTTCTCCAAATCTTCTTTTCCATTTCTTTCCTATTCATTTTTTTCTTTCATTTTTTCCTTCTTTACTCGGGCTCTCATGAGTGGTTACAACGTCCATGGTGCAGAAGACTCGTCAGACTATATCTAGGTTCATACAACTACCAATGGATATACTGACACAACAATCTATACGAAAGCGGGAACGTGGGTATGTAGGCCTTGAAATATTTGACAGTGTAGGCCTATGTAATGTTATCCTCAAGTCCCCCATGATTATGTAGTAAGGGGGGCTTTTGAGTTCTTGAAGTCATTGAGTCTGAATTTTTCTTCCCCTTTCTTTCTTTTTTCATTCTTACTAATATTCTTTTCTCACACTTTTCCTTTAATCTTTTCCCTTCCCATTTTCCTCCTTTCACACTTTTACTTCATTATCCTTATTTCTTTCTATTCTCTCTCTCTCTCTCTCTCTCTCTCTCTCTCTCTCTCTCTCTCTCTCTCTCTCTCTCTCTCTCTCTCTGTTCCCCTTTCTTTCCCTTCCCCTTCCCTCCCTTCCTTCTCCTTTCCAATGTTTCTCCCTCTCACATTACCTCTATACTTCTTTCTTTCTTTCTTTCTTTCTTTCTTTCTTTCTTTCTTTCTATTCCCTCTCTCAAAGCCTTCCCTGTTCCTCCTTCCCTTTCCTTCCCTCCCTTCCTTCTCTTTTCCAATGTTCTTCCTTCATACATTTCCTCTTTCTTTCTTTCCTTCTTTCTTTCTATTCCCTCTCTCAAAGCCTTCCCTGTTCCTCCTTCCCTTTCCTTCCCTCCCTTCCTTCTCTTTTCCAATGTTCTTCCCTCATACATTTCCTCTTTCTTTCTTTCCTTCTTTCTTTCTATTCCCTCTCTCAAAGCCTAACCTGTACTCCCTTCCCTTTCCATCCCTTCCCTACCCTCCCTTCTCCCCCCTCATCCATCACCCCTAATCCCGGTCCCACACAGGTAAATCTTGCACCTGAGCGCTAATTAAACACAACAATCACAGGTGTCACCGCGGGAGTTACGAGGTCAGGTGAGGTCAGGCTAAGTTCAAAGGAGATTAATAAATATGAGTTGGCGATACAACCTTAATTAATTTTCGCCTGCGTTGGGAATCATAAGGCTCAGGTTTCTTAAGGTAATGCGAGGGAGGGAAGGAGGAAGGGAGGATAGGCAGGTAGGTAGGTTGCAGTCACTGGGGAGAGCTATGCATGGGTAGTGTTAGAATTAGTGTTGTATTAGTGTTAGTGCAGTGAAAGGATGTTAGATTAGTGTGTTAGAATGTTCCTTCTTCTTCTTCTTCTTCTTCTTCTTCTTCTTCTTCTTGTGTGTTAGAATATTCCTCCTCCTCCTTCTTCTTCTTCTTCTTCTTCTTCTTCTTCTTCTTCTTCTTCTTCTTCTTCTTCTTCCTCTTCCTCTTCTTCTTCTTCTTCTTCTTCTTCTTCCTTTCCATTCCTTATTCCAATCTTTCGTTCCTTCAATTCCTTCTTCCATCTATTTTCTTCCCTTCTTCTTCTTCTTCTTCTTCCATTTCTTATATTTTCTTCTTCTTCTTCTTCTTCTTCTTCTTCTTCTTCTTTTTTTCCTCCTCCTTTCTTCTTCTTCTTCTTCTTCTTCTTCTTCTGTAATGGTATAGTGTTAGATAGTGTAGTGTTAGTGTTAGATAGTGTACTAATAGGATGTCAAAATCACCCATGGAAATACTAACACAACAACCTCTGAAAACCTTGTCAAACTATCACCCATGGAAATACTAACAACATCTCTACGAAAGCCTTGTCAAACTATCACCCATGGAAATACTAACACAACAACCTCTACGAAAACCTTGTCAAACTATCACCCATGGAAATACTAACACAACAACCTCTACGAAAGCCTTGTCAAACTCTCACCCATGGAAATACTAACACAACAACCCCTACGTAAGCCTTGTCAAACTCTCACCCATGGAAATACTAACACAACAACCTCTACGAAAGCCTTGTCAAACTCTCACCCATGGAAATACTAACACAACAACCTCTACGAAAGCCTTATCAAACTCTCACCCTTGGAAATACT
Source organism: Eriocheir sinensis (assembly GCF_024679095.1). Lineage (NCBI taxonomy): Eukaryota > Metazoa > Arthropoda > Malacostraca > Decapoda > Varunidae > Eriocheir > Eriocheir sinensis. The sequence goes on from NC_066562.1 coordinate 6,973,436, forward strand.
AACACAACAACCTCTACGAAAGCCTTATCAAACTCTCACCCATGGAAATACTAACACAACAACCTCTACGAAAGCCTTGTCAAACTCTCACCCATGGAAATACTAACACAACAACCCCTACGAAAGCCTTGTCAAACTCTCACCCATGGAAATACTAACACAACAACCTCTACGAAAGCCTTGTCAAACTCTCACCCATGGAAATACTAACACAACAACCTCTACGAAAGCCTTGTCAAACTCTCACCCATGGAAATACTATCACCACAGCCCCTACGAAAGCCTTGTCAAACTCTCACCCATGGAAATACTATCACCACAGCCCCTACGAAAGCCTTGTCAAACTCTCACCCATGGAAATACTATCACCACAGCCCCTGCGAAAGCCTTGTCAGATGTGGGTGCTTGAAGTTCGGAAGTGTTTGAGCTTGAGACCAGAACTCTTCCACTGATTTCAAGGGGAGGTTTAATCAGCGACTTAAAGCAGGAGGACGTTACTCGTGACTTCTTAAGCACAAAAGTCGCTGGACATGAAAGGAATATATGGAGGAGAAAGAAGGGAACGAGGGAAGGAAGCGAAAAAGGATGAAAGATATAGGACCTGAGGGGAAGGAGACAGATAAGGAAGGGGAAGGTAAAGATAAGAACGAGGGATAAAAGAAATAGAGAAAGAAAGGAATGATGGATGAAGATAAGGAGGAGGAGGGAAGGAGATTAAAAGAATAAGAAAGGATAGATGCTGGGGACATATATACATACATGCATACATACATACATAGATTCACACAGAGACATATAGATAGACAGACAGACAGACACCGACAGGCAGAAACTAAAAATGCGTTAGAGAAAAAGGATAAATGGGTATTAATTGTAGTAGTAGTAGTAGTAGAAGTAGAAGTAGTAGTAGTAGTAGTAGTAGTAGTAGTAGTAGTAGTAGTAGTAGTAGTATAATTTCCAAGAAACCAAAATATCACAGGTAGTTTATGACGAAAAATTAACAAGCAAAAATGTATTAGTAAAATGCTTAACACGAATATTGAATAGAAAAATATTTGATCACACGACGCAATTCAGCAAGCCATCAGGAATCTTTTTTCTTTGATTAATATCCTCGTCAGAATCATCTTTTTATATTGATTTCTTGTTGATATAAAAAAAAAACGTAAATGAGAGAGAGAGAGAGAGAGAGAGAGAGAGAGAGAGAGAGAGAGAGAATGTGATAACTCAATATTAATTACGTGTTGGATCAGAAAACGTCAAGTTAAAGAAAACGGGCGAGTGGTTGCCTTCTGAAAACATTGTAGCGCAAACTGAAGAAAAACTGAACTGTAGAGAACTTAAAACATTTCTTCCATAATCCTCTAATACTTTTCTCTCCTCCATCCTTCTTCTCTCTCCTCTTTCCTCCCTTCTTTCCTTCCATTCCCTTCATTTTTTTTATGTTTCTTCCAGTTTTTTTCTGTGTTCAATTTTTATTCAAGTTTTTCCTTTGCCTCTTCTTCCATTCCTTCATTCCATTCCTATCTATTCCTTCCTTCTTCCCTCCCATTCTCCCTTCCACTCCTTCCTCCCTTCTATTTATTCTTCCAGTTCCATTTCCAGTTTTTTTTCTTTCAATTCTCTTTCCTTTCTATTCCCCTTCTTCTTCTTCCCTTCCATTTCTTATTTCAGTCTTTCTCATCATTTCCTTCTTCCATTTCTTATTTCCTTCCCTTCCATTCTTTATTCCAGTTTCTCCTTCCTTCAATTCCTTCTTCCATTTTTTCTTTCCTCTCCTTCCTTCTTTCATTCCCTCTTCCATTCAATTATTTTTTCCATCTTTCGCTTCCTTTTCCAGTTTTTCTTCCCTTCCAGTTTTTTTGCTTCTTTTTTCCCTTCTGTTTTTTATTCCCTTTCTTCTTTTCGACTTCCCAATATTAGTTTTCTTTCCTTTGTTGATATCTTCTTTCTTTTCCTCTTTCTTTCTTATTTAATTCACTCATTCATTATATATCTCCTTTTCCATCCTTTCCTTTTTTCCTCACCTCCTCTCTCTCGCTTGCTCTCTCTCGCTTGCTCTCTCTCGCTTGCTCTCTCTCGCTCGCTCTCTCTTGCTCGCTCGCTCTCGCTCTGTCCTTCAATAACACCACACCGCATCCTTCATTTTTCACAATCTTTCGCTCACCTCAACAGCACTTTGCACCTTTGACCTCCACGAACACAGTAGAACGAAGAATTATGACACGAAGGCTTGACTCCGCACGATACATTATGGGAAAAACAAAAAACAAGGGAATGAAACGAAAAAAAAAGGAAGAACGTCATATCACACGAGAGATGAGACGAAAATGACGAAAAAAAAAATGTTGGAAATATTATTAAAAAATGGCCCAAATTAATAAGATGGACTTGTATGAAATTAAAAGAAGAGAAGTTTGATGAATGAGAAGGAAAAATAAGGTGCAAATTACGTTTAACAGGTAGAGAATATATATGGGAATTTTAATGATGTCGTTAATTGAAATATAAAAGAGGGAAGTAATTGATAATGAAAAGAAACGGAATTTTTTTTAAGAAAGGAAAGAAAAAGAGGAGAAAGAAAAGGAAAAGTAAGATGAAAATTACATGATTGCAATTTCCGTGTGTTTGAATTCATTGTTTTAACTTAATATTTTTTGCTAACAAGTCATTTATTAATTTATTTTATTCTATACATTTGCATCATTGAAGGAAAGGGAAAAATGATGGAAAAAATAATGATAAAATAAAAAAAGGAAAAGTTGATAAGGAAAAAAATACAAGTGAAAAAGAAAGAGGCGAATGAGAACGAGATAATGAGAGATAAAATATAAAAAAGGATAAATTATGAAAAAAATACAGAAATTCGAAATACAAATAGAAAAGAAAGAAAAAATGTGATAAAACAAATGGAAAAAGGTTATGAAGAAAATTTAAATGGCGATTGTATCTAAAAACGTGTGACTAATTAGAGAACATTGAAAAGAATGATGAAACGATTGAATAAAATGAAAAATACAGGAAAAAAAATAGGAAAAAAATGTTTAAAAAAATAAGAATGGCAATGTAAGCTAAAAATAAATGAAATAAATGAAAATAAATGAATGAAATCAATAAATGGAAATAAATAAATGAAATAAATAAATGAAATAGATAAATGGAAATATATAAATGAAATAAATAAATGAAAATAAATAAGTAAATGAAATAAATGAAAATAAATAAATAACAAAGAGAAGAAAAAGAAGAAGAAGAAGAAGAAGACAAAATGAAAAAGAAGAAGAAAAAAGAAAAAGAAGGAAAAGAAAAAGAACAAGAACAATAATGATAAAAAAAAAACGACGCAACGATAAAACAAAAATAAAAACCTTCGATATTTTTAAGCACAAAGAAAGAGAAAAACAGAAGAGAAAAGAGACGCCAGATGGAATGTCTTGCTCTTATTCCAAAACTTTACGTCCCCAAAAGTTGAGACTCAGAAATACAAGAGAAGGAAAAAGAGAAAACGAAAGATGAAGAAGAAGAAGAAAAATTGAATAAAAAAGATCGAAGAAAATGAAAAAATGAGAAAAAAAACTAATCGTGAATCCTAAAAATCTTGACACACACACACACACACACACACACACACACACACACACACACACACACACACACACACACACACACACACACACACCAAAAGGAGAAAATTGCCAGCCTTAAAATTTAAACTCAGCACATAAGCGACGCGATGATGAAGGAGGAGGAGGAGGAGGAGGAGGAGGAGGAGAAGGAGAAGGAGAAGGAGAAGGAGGAGGAGGAGGAGGGGTGGGGAGACAGGGCATAGGAGGAGGAAGAAGAGTGAATATGAAAAGGTTGGAGAAAAGAGGAGAAATGACAGAGAGGAGGGGGAAGAGGAAGAGGAAGAAGAAGAGGAGGAGGAGGAGGAGGAGAGATGGATAAGGAGGAGGAGTAAGAGATGAAACGAAGGAAGGAAAGATGGTAATGATGAGTAGGATGACGAGGAAAAGGAGGTGAAGGAGGAGGAAGAGGAAGAAGAAGAAGAAGAAGAAGAAGTAGAGGAGGAAGAGGAAGGAGAAAAGATGAGGAGAAAAATGCGGCCAAATCGAAAAAGGCGGAGAAATAAGACGAAAAAAAGAAGAAAAGGAAGAAGAAAAAGAAAGGAAGAAAAGGAAGAAGGAAAAAGAAGAAAATATAGAAAGATAAAAAGAAGGGAAAGGCATAGGAGAATGTCGAAATAAACGTTTTAATTATAGAGAAGAAAAAAAAAAGAAAAAAAAAACAGGAAGAGGGAAAATATAGATAAATGAATAAATCTAACAAAAAAAACAATAAAGAAGAATTAGCAAAACGAAGAAGAGATAAGAGAGAAATTCAATAACAGAAACACAATCATGAAAGTTAGAAGAAGGAGGAAAAAACGAGAAGAAAAGAGTGAAAAGAAAACAAAGAATAAGAAAAGAGAAAAACGAAACGAGAAAGAATGTGAAAATATCAACAAAGAGAGGAAAAACTAACAAAGGAAACATGAGAAGGGAGAGAAGAAGAGTGATGGTGGGAGAAGGAAATAACGAGGAGGAGGAGGAAGAGGAGGAGGAGGAGGAGGAGGAGGAGGAGGAGGAGGAGGACTTTAAACAGAATCAGGAAAGGGAAAAGAAAACCGATGAAGAAGTTAGAATAAGAATGAAAGTGAAAAGGACGTGGAAGGATGAAGAAGAAGAAGAAGAAGAAGAAGAAGAAGAAGAAGAAGAAGAAGAAGAAGAAGAAGAAGAAGAAGAAGAAGAAGAAGAAGGAAGAGGAGGAGGAGTTGAAGAAAAGCAGAATTAAGTGACAGATTGAGCAAATAGTGTGACAGAGAGGAGGAGGAGGAGGAGGAAGAAGAAGAAGAAGAAGAAGAAGAAGAAGAAGAAGAAGAAGAAGAAGAAGAAGAGAAGGAACATCAAGAGACCGGTAGAGCTGTACAAGGCAGCTCCTGTGAACCTAACCCCACCTAACATCACTGTCCATGAACTAAACTATTTCTGAATGTGACTTGTGTATTGGCACTCACAACATGACAATCCTGCCAGGTCCCCCCCCCACCCTCTCTCTCTCTCTCTCTCTCTCGCTCTCGCTCTCACACACACACACACACATCTTGTCCTCCCAGCGGGCCATAAGCTCGCGACCCTGAACCTCGGCGCCAGTGACGAGCCTGTCTCACTAAACCTGTGCTTCACCAGGCCCGAGGTGGTGGGTAGCTTATAGCCCGCCGGGAGGATTAGACGCGCCTCGGTATCGTGGAACTGTAGAGAAGACATTCCTGATGAAAATAGATTTCCAGAACTACAGTAAATATAAAGATTGCAGGGAAAATGGGCGGCGTAGAGTTGTGGGATGGGCGGGGCGGGGCGGGGTAGACACTTACACAAGACTGTCCTATTCAGCATAAACAATAGCCACATAAAACAATACCCACATAAAACAATACCCACATAAAACAATACCCACATAAAACAATACCCACATTTTTTTTAACAGCAGAGGAGACAGTGCAAGGGCGTAAAAAAAAAGAAAACAATAATGAAAAAATAGCCCGCTACTTACCGCTCCTGAAAAACATAAATAAAACAATAAAACAATACCCTCATAAAACAATACCCACATAAAGCAATACCCACATAAAACAATACCCACATAAAACAATACCCACATTAAACAATACCCACATAAAACAATAGCCACATAAAACAATACCCACATAAAACAATACCCACATTAAACAATACCCACATAAAACAATACCCACATTCAGCGTGGTCTGCCTAAACTACAGGAACCTTATATTGCAGGATAAGGAGGAGGAGGAGAAACAGAAGAGGAGGCAAAGAAAAGGAAGGGAAGGAGAGAAACGCAAGAAATCCTAACAAAACACACACACACACACACACACACACACACACACACACACACACACACACACACACACACACACACACACACACACACACACACTGGTACCCTTTGAACGCCCTAATCCAGTAATATTAAAGGCTCAGAATCACACACACACACACACACACACACACACACACACACACACACACACACACACACACACATGCCTGCAATCACCTAATTGGCCCACAGGTATCCAATCAACGGCTGCCTCACCTGTCTTATTATTGGAGGTGAAGGAAACGTGGGAAACATGGAAGAGCAGGCACCAGGAAGATTGTTAGAAGCGTTAACACTTGGAAGAGCAGGCAGCAGAAAACCATTTAGCGCATCCCGAGACTGCCTGCTTTAGTGAAAGAATCTTAGGGGCTCGGCAAAAATAGTAATAATAAAAATGACGCAATAGATAAAAAAAACTTCGATAGTAGTAGTAGTAGTAGTAGTAGTAGTAGTAGTAGTAGTAGAAATAGTGGTAATAAGAAGAAGAAGAAAAAGAACAAGAAGAAGAACAAAGAGAAGAAGAAGAAGAAGAGAAAATGAAAAAGAAGAAGAAAAAGGAGAAGAAAAAAGAAAAAGAAGACAAAGAAAAAGAACAAGAACAATCATGGAAAAAATGACGCTTTCGAAGGGGTTCTGAGCATTTCCACTGGTAGTTTTATGACCCCGGTGGTAGTCTGACCCTTCCCCTGTACCGTGAACCTCAAACAACTCTTACTGGATTCCGACTGATCTCGTTTTCGACCTTTGGAGTTTGTTGACGTGGGAAGCGGAGGTGTGTGAGGATATCAGTGACCTTACTCCTCCCGAAATTGACCTCTCTTTCGGCCACCTCTTTTGATTTTTTTTTGTAGGAGCAGCGAGTAGCAGGCTTTTTTTATTATTGTTTCCCTTTTTTGTGCCCTTGAGCTGTCTCCTTTGTTATAAAAAAAAATGCAGGTTAACGATATTCTGTACGCTCGTGTTGGGAGATGGATGATGAAGAGGGGACGGAGAAGGAGGAAGAGGAGGAGGAGGAAGAGGAGAAGAAGCTTAAAAAGAGAAGATTAAGAAGACAAAAAGAAAATGAATAAATGAATAAGAGAGGCAAAAATATGAAATACTATGAATGCGATATTCTTCTTTCGTCGTATAAAAAAGATATATATAGATGTGTGTGTGTGTGTGTGTGTGTGTGTGTGTGTGTGTGTGTGTGTGCACGCGCGCGCGCTTAATCCACTCACTCACTCCCTGCCTGTTCATCCGATTATTCAAGAGAGAGAGAGAGAGAGAGAGAGAGAGAGAGAGAGAGAGAGAGAGAGAGAGAGAGAGAGAGAGAGAGAGAGAGAGATGTAATACCAGTGAGAGAAACAAGATAAACGACATGTATGCCTGAGAGAGAGAGAGAGAGAGAGAGAGAGAGAGAGAGAGAGAGAGAGAGAGAGAGAGAGAGAGAGAGAGAGAGTATGAAATGAAAAATGAGAAAGGAATGTCACGTGAAGAATTTTAGACCTGGAAACGGAGGAGGAGGAGAAAATGGAGAACAAGAAGTAAAAAAAAAAAAAACTAGTGAAAGGCATATAAGAAAAACAAAAAACAACAACTAAAAGAAGAAAGAAGGTCAACAAACTTTTTCTATAAGGCGGAAATGAAACCTCAAAACACACACACACACACACACACACACACACACACACACACACACACACACACACACACACACACACACACACACACACACACACACACACACTTTAAGCCCATAACCAAATGCTTCCGTAGAGAGAATTTTAAAGAGCCTGAGCCCTTGAGAGAGAGAGAGAGAGAGAGAGAGAGAGAGAGAGAGAGAGAGAGAGAGAGAGAGAGAGAGAGAGAGAGAGAGACGCAAAGGGATGGGGTTTAAAAATATGAACAGAGATTAAGAAGGGAGAATGGGAGCAGAGGTGAGGGCGTAGGAAGAAGGGAAGGTTGAAGGGAGAATGGGAAGGGAAGGAAGGAGGAGATAGGAGAGGAGAAGGAAAGAGAAAAGGGAGATGCATGTGTTATGGAAAGGAAGAGAGAGGTGAAGGAATAGGAAGAAGAAGGGAAGGAAGGAGATAGGAGAGAAGGAAAGAGAAAAGGGCACTGTGTGTGTTATGGAAGGGAAGAGAAGAGAAGTGAAGGAATAGGAAGAAGGGAGAGAGGAATGAGAAGGGAAGGAAAGGGAGGAGACAGGAGAGAAGGAAAGAGAAAAGGGAACTGTGTGTGTAATGGAAAGGAAGAGAAGAGAAGGGAGAGAGGAATGAAAAGGGAAAGAAAGGGAGGAGATAGGAGAGAAGGAAAGAGAAAAGTGAGCTGCGTGTATAAGGAAAAGGAAGAGAAAAGGACGAAATAAAAAAGAAAGTGTAGAAGAGAATATGGTATGGGGAAAAGACAGGATGAAAGAGAACAACACCAGCTCTCCGTCCTAGGGCTCAATGCATCCTGGCAGGGAATCATGCAAACAGGGTACTGGGGTTCATTTCAAGGAGCGTAAGCAACAGAAGCGCCGAAGTCTTCCCCAAATTGTACATTGCATTAGTCAAACTTCATCTCGATTATGCGGTTCAGTTCTAGTCACCTTGCTTTATATATATCAAGGTGTTAGAAGCGGTACAGAGAAGGATGGCAAAAATGATTCACGGGTTGAGAAACTTGCCATATAAGGACATTTCAACCCAGTAGATGCGGGGATCATGTTTCTTAATTAACCCATTAACTGAGAATTTCCCACAAGAAGACCTCACCAATCTACAGGAATGGAACAAAAAGTGGCTGCTACAATTCAATGAAGAAAATGTTAAGTCCTGCACCTTGGGAGGGGATATCCAGTACACCAATACCACATGGGAAACACTCCACTATCCACCACAGAGGCAGAGAAAGACCTGGGAATATATGTTACCAGGCTACCAGTAAAAGCCAAATCCGTGCCAATCGCAGCAGACGGGTTAATTGCTCCTCTAAGCGAATTAATTGATGAGAAAAAATCATCACTCACGCAAACCATTTCATAATATATATCAGTGCATTTGTTATCAGTTTATGTATCATCTATTTTTGGGGGTTTATATCATGGCAGAAATTTGGCCCGTCGCTGCTACACGGTAAAGCCACAAATTTGGCCCGTCGCTGCTACACGGTAAAGCCACAAATTTGGCCCGTCGCTGCTACACGGTAAAGCCACAAATTTAGCCCGTCGCTGCTACACGGTAAAGCCACAAATTTAGCCCGTCGCTGCTACACGGTAAAGCCACAAATTTGGCCCGTCGTTGCTACACGGTAAAGCCACAAATTTGGCCTGTCGCTGCTACACGGTAAAGCCACAAATTTGGCCCGTCGCTGCTACACGGTAAAGCCACAAATTTGGCCCGTCGCTGCTACACGGTAAAGCCACAAATTTAGCCTGTCGCTGCTACACGGTAAAGCCACAAATTTGGCCCGTCGTTGCTACAAGGTAAAGCCACAAATTTGGCCCGTCGCTGCTACACGGTAAAGCCACAATTTAGGCCCTTCGCTGCTACAATGTCAAGCCACAAATTTCGCCCGTCGCTGCTACACGGTAAAGCCACAAATTTGGCCCGTCGCTGCTACACGGTAAAGCCACAAATTTGGCCCGTCGCTGCTACACGGTAAAGCCACAAATTTGGCCCGTCGCTGCTACACGGTAAAGCCACAAATTTGGCCCGTCGCTGCTACACGGTAAAGCCATAAATTTAGCCCGTCGTTGCTACACGGTAAAGGCACAAATTTGGCCAGTCGCTGCTACACGGTAAAGCCACAATTTGGCCCGTCAGTGCTACACGGTAAAGCCACACATTTGGCCCGTCGCTGCTACACGGTAAAGCCACAAATTTGGCCTGTCGCTGCTACACGGTAAAGCCACAAATTTGGCCCGTCGTTGCTACACGGTAAAGCAACAATTGGCCTGTCGCTGCTACACGGTAAAGCCACAAATTTGGCCCGTCACTGCTACACGGTAAAGTCACAAATTTGGCCTGTCGCTGCTACACGGTAAAGCTACAAATTTGGCCCGTCACTGCTACACGGTAAAGTCACAAATTTGGCCTGTCGCTGCTACACGGTAAAGCCACAAATTTGGCCCGTCACTGGTACACGGTAAAGCCACAAATTTAGCCCGTCGCTGCTACACGGTAAAGCCACAAATTTGGCCTGTCACTGGTACATGGTAAAGCCACAAATTTGGCCTGTCGCTGCTACACGGTAAAGCCACAAATTTGGCCTGTCACTGGTACACGGTAAAGCCACAAATTTGGCCCGTCGCTGCTACACGGTAAAGCCACAAATTTAGCCCGTCGCTGCTACACGGTAAAGCCACAAATTTAGCCCGTCGCTTCTACACGGTAAAGCCACAAATTTGGCCCGTCGCTGCTACACGATTAAAGGCTCCTCTAAGCGAATTAATTAATGAGAAAAAAATCATCACTCACGCAAACCATTTCATAATATCTATCAATGCATTTGTTATCAGTTTATGCATCATCTATTTTGGGGGTTTATATCATGCCAGAAATTTGGTCCGTCGCTGGTACCGGGCTGATTTAATTTTGCGTTCTCTGCAAGGGCGAAGGGTGCAAGGAGACTTCATCGAAATTTATAAGTGGGTTAACGGGCTTAATAAGGGGGATGTTAATAGGATTCTGGTAAGAGAGCCGGGCAGGACACGTGGGCATGGGCTCAAGTTGGATAAATTCAGATTCAACAAGGACATAGGCAATAATTCTTTACCGACAGAGTGGTGGATGAGTGAAAGAGGCTTGGCGGTCATGTGGTGAGTGTCCAAACGATAGATACATTTAATTAAGAATAGGTTAGATAAGGTCATGGATAGTGAGGTTAGGCGGGGTTAGGATTACAGGAGCTGCCTTGTATAGACCTACCAGCCTCTTGCGGACTCGTTATGTTATTTTGTTATTGTGTAGGAATGAGGAGAATAAGAGACAGGGAACGAAGGTGGAAGAGGGGAGAGTGAGAGAGAAAGAGAGAGAGGGAAATGAGAGAAAATATGAGAGAAGTGAATAGCAGAAGTGGAAGAAGGGATATAAAGAGGGGAAAGTGAGGGGAAGGGAGAGAAAATCAGCTTTTAATTCATATTCTGAGGGGAAGATGAAGGGAAGGTGAGGGGAAAGTGAGGAGAAGGAAGGAAAGAGTGGAAAGTGAAGGAAGTAAAGAGGGGGAAAATGAGGACAGGTGAGTTAAATCAATATACTGAAAGAGAAAATGAGGGGAAAATGAAGGTAAGAAGTGAGGGGAAAAAGTCAGAAGAGAGAGAGAGAGAGAGAGAGAGAGAGGGGAAACAGATGGCGGCAAGTGTGAGTTTAATTAATGTTTGAAGGGCATAATGAAGGTCCGTGCCACCTGTAATTAAGCGAGACACACCTACTCATACCTGTCTTAATTAGTAGCGAAGGGGAGACGAAGACACACACACACACACACACACACACACACACACACACACACACACACACACACACACACACACACACACACAATGAGCTTTACTAAATGAAATCTGGTCCTTCAACAATATTAATGATCGTTAAGTTAAATTGCTACACGCCATCTTAATTATACTAGACAAAAGTAGGTTAGGCAAAAGGTTAATTAGAGTAGAGACAAACAGGTAGAGAGGTAGAAATATAAACAGACATACAGACAGACACACAACCACCCATAGAGAGAAAGGCAGGAGTTGCGGAAAATATTGAACAGAAAACAGACAGATAGACAGATAGATAAAAAGATAGAGACAGACATACAAACACACATACAGACAGAGAAAGAAAGACAGAAGTTATAGAGGAAAACACTGAACACAGAGAACAGACAGATTGACAGATAGATTAAAAAAAAAAAGATAGAGAGAGAAAGCGGAGGAAAACAGAAGAAAAGAGAGAGAAGGACAGATGAAGAAGAAGAAAACTGGGAAATGGAAGAAAACAAGGAAGAAAGTGAGGAACAGACAGAGAGACGGATAGATAAAGATAATGAGAGAAAGGAGACA
>NC_066562.1:6992897-7010397 GCF_024679095.1 Eriocheir sinensis
GAGCAACACGAAGGTCAGTAAAAATCCTGTAATATATTTTTTGCAATTTATTGAAGGAACAAAAAAAGTCGTATATTTGAATCTATACGGACAATTTCTTTTTCCTAATTTGACTAATTTTCGTCATATCGTGGGCTGTCTCGCTCTCCCGCTTCTATATAATCTTAACTTCTATTTCTTCTCTATTATTTATCTAAGGCACTTTTAACTTTTTTTGTACTTATCTCCAATGCTTTTTATATTTTTTTTTTCACCCCGGGACTTCCAATTATTTTCAGTTATTCATCTAAGACACTTTTTTAACTTTCTTTATCTCTGTACTTATTTTCAATGCTTTATATTTCTTTCCCTGCTGTAACTCCTCCCAACCACCACAACCACCACCAAATCTCGTAATGGTCACTACTTAATCACAATCAACTCGTTTTCTTTCTCTAATTTCAGTTTGTCATTGATTTCTTGTTTTTTTTAGCCGTGGAATATGAAAACAGGGGAGACTTAAGTTTTTGGAGGTACAGTTACGATGGTGGTGTTTGTGGTGTTGTGTGTGCGTATGTCCGTGTGCATCTGCGTTCAGCCTGAGTGGTAAGCTTATGTGTATGTGTGTGCGTTCCTCTGTGTCTCTAAGGTGCACGTATTACCATGTATGTGTGCTACTATGCGTATGAAAGCACGTACTCTCTCGTGTATGTATGTGCCTCGACGTCTGTGTTAGTGTGTGTGCGTGTATGTGTGTAGGCGTGTGTCGTTTAGGGGCAGTCGTTGACGCAAGTGTTGGGGAGAGCGCAGACGACGTAATCCCAGTCGCAGATGAAGGACTCGGGGTTGAAGAGTGTTCCGTCGGCGCAGGGTTCTTCCGTAGCATCGTACCCGCCGTTGACGTTCTGACGGGGAGGGAAGGACGTGAGAGAAAATGGGAAGAGAGTGGAGGGAAAACGGTGAAGCAGGGAAGGGAAGGGAGTGTAGGGAAAAGGGTGAAGCAGGGAGGGGAGGAGATGGAAAGGGAGGGAAGGGAAGGGGAAGAAAGAGGAGGAAGAGGAGTAATGTGGGTTTAAAAATAGGGACAAAAAAAGATAGCTGGAGTAAAGTGAAGGGAGAAAGAAGAGGAGAACTTACACACACACACACACACACACACACACACACACACACACACACACACACACACACACAAAACTATCCCATGTAACACCTCTCTCTCTCTCTCTCTCTCTCTCTCTCTCTCTCTCTCTCTCTCTCTCTCTCTCTCTCTCTCTCTCTCTCTCTCTCTCTCTCTCTCTCTCTCTCTCTCTCTCTCTCTCACACACATTTGACTCGCTCCACCACACCTGTCTCTCGCACACCTGACACGCGTACACACCTGTGCGCAGAGCCAGTAGTGATGACAGTCGTCGGGATCAGCGTTGATGCCAGGCTTGCTGCAGACGCCTTCGGGGGGTGGGGTGGGGGGTTTGGTGATGGGGGACGGAGTGGTCTCGCTGGGGTCCTAAAGTGGAGGGAGAGAACGGGTGAGGGAGTGAGAGAGGAAGGGAGTGATTGAATAAGTGAGTGAGTGAATGAGAGTTAGTGAGTGAGTGAGTGTGAGGGAGGGAGGAAGAGAGGGAGGGAGCGAATGAATGAAAGTGAATGAGTGAATGAGAGTTAATTAGTGAGGGAGGAAGGAAGAGAGGGAGGGAGTGATTGAATAAGTGAGAGTGAGTGAATGAGACCAGTTCTGTACAGCCAATACCAGTTCTGTACCATCTATACCAGTCCAAGCTCTGAACCGCCTATACCAGCGCCTGAAGCCCCGCCCCGAAGTCTTACCCTGGTGGTCGTGGACTGGGTCGGGGGCGGCGTGATGTCGGTGCCAGTGAAGGTCTCCACCATGGTCTTGATCAGGTTGAACTCGCGGCCACACTTGCCCAAGAAATCGTCGGTCTCAACACTCCAAACCATCATGCCGGCTAGCCCGTGATCCTTGGCGTACAGGGCCTGAGGATGGAAGGGGAGAGGGAGTGAGGAGGAGGGAGGGAGAAGGAGAAGGTGGTTTTGTCGGAGGTGGTTAGAGTGGAGGAAATTAGAACGATAGGTTGTTTGAATATGTGGAAGGAGGAGTGTGGAGAGTGAAGACGGAAGAGAGAGAGAGAGAGAGAGAGAGAGAGAGAGAGAGAGAGAGAGAGAGAGAGAGAGAGAGAGAGAGAGAAGAAATCGGTAGCGGGGTAGGAAGGGAGAAGAAGGAGGAAAAAAGAAGATAGGTTGCTTGAAGATAAGTAAGGGAAGAGCTAGCAGGAAGATTTTGTGCAGAGAGAAGATAGAAGGGCAAGAAAGGGTCAGAACGAACACACACACACACACACACACACACACACACACACACACACACACACACACACACACACATATACGATCCAACCCCCTCCCGAGACATGCACTTTCTCACCTTGGTCGTCACTGAGGCCTCGTCATCGTAAGAGCACCAAATTCTGTTGTCCGTGATGCTGTAGACGTAGGGCTCGTGCATGGCAGGGTCGTTCACAACCGTCCAGCCGCGGGTCGTAATGGCCTCGCAGATCTGGGGACGAATCGTGTTAAAGTCGTGTTGAAGTCGTGTTGAAATCGTGTTAGAGTCGTGTTGGAGTCGTGTTAAAATTGTGTTAGGGTCGTGTTGAAATCGTATTAGAGTCGTGTTGAAATCGTGTTAGCGTCGTGTTGGAGTCGTTTTAAAATCGTGTTAGGGTCGTGTTGGTAATAGTAGTAGTAGTAGTAGTAGTAGTAGTAATTTTGTAACAGATTTCAAAACAAGAGCTAACATCTCTCTCTCTCTCTCTCTCTCTCTCTCTCTCTCTCTCTCTCTCTCTCTCTCTCTCTCTCTCTCACCTTTAACTCTCATCTCTACCTGTCCTTCTTTCCTCTTACCTGCTGACGCCTAACCTCCTCCTCCTCCTCCTCCTCTTCCTCCTCCTGTATCTGCTTAAGTCCCCCTTGAGAATTGTCTTCACTCACTTATTTCTCTTCACACGATGGCGAATACGAGTCAGCGAGCAAAGGAGAGAGAGAGAGAGAGAGAGAGAGAGAGAGAGAGAGAGAGAGAGAGAGAGAGGGAGAGGGAGAGAAAGTTGGAAGGATAAGAATGAGGAAAAAAGACAAGATGAAGACATGGAAGGTGAGGAGAAGGAGGAGGAGGAGGAGAAGAAGAGGAGGAGGAGGAGGAGGAGGAGGAGGAGGAGGAGGAGGAGGAGGAGGAGAAGAGGAAAGGATATGAAGAAGGAAGAGGGAGAAAAGTTGGTAATAGAAAAGAGAGAGAGAGAGAGAGAGAGAGAGAGAGAGAGAGAGAGAGAAGAAAAAAAAAAGAAAACAAGATGAGGAAATGAAACGTAGAGAAGGAGGAAGAGAAGAAGTAAGGAAAGGAACAACATCACATATCCTTCAGCCATCAGAGTCCTATAGATCCTACACCTTATCCTACACCCCATTCCTCACCCCATAAAGAGTCCTACATGAACCTCACATCACACCCCGACTATTCCTTAACCCATATATGGAGTCCTATACATATCCTTCACTTTATTGTACCCCGGGAATCCTTCAGCCCATAGAGTCCTACCTACAGCATCCTACATTTCCTTAAAATCCTTCATCTCATCGTAACACCAGTCGTCAATTATCCCAGTCATACATATCCTATAACTCAACTATTCATCATCCTTAATATTCCTACGTATCCTTCAGCCCTCAGAGTCCTTGGCATCCCTCACCTCATTGTAGCCGAGGAATCCGGGGCTTCTTGTGTAGGGTCCTGCAATGCCGGGCTGGGTGGCGGTGGCGTAGTAACCGGTGTCGTCGGCGCTGGTCAGAGTCCAGCATCGCCCGTACAGAGGAACTCCCTGGGCAATCTTTTCTGCAGGCATTCCACCGTCGATCCAGTAGTTGATGGCGAAGTCCTGGAGGGGAGATTTAGGAGTTCTGTAGGAAAGGTTAAGGAGCCCTGAAGGAGAGTTTGTATTGAAGGAGAGTCCGGCTTAGAAGTCCTGAAAGAGTGTTAAAGTCCTGAAGGAAATTCTGTAGGAGAGTTTAATGAGCCTTGAAGGAGAGTTTAAAGAGTTTTGAAGGAGAGTTCGGCTTAGAAGTCCTGAAAGAGTGCTAAAGAAATCTTGAAGGAAAGTTTAAGGGCTACTGTAGGAGAGTGTAAGGAGTCCCTGAAGAGAGTCTAGCTTCTAAGTAAGGCGTTAAGGAGAGTCCACTTTGGGAGTCCTGAAGGAGAGTTCGGCTTAGAAGTCCTGAAGGAAAGTCTAAGGGTTACTGTAGGAGAGTGTAAGGAGTCCCAGAAGAGAGTCTAGCTTATAGGCGTTAAGGAGAGTCCACTTCGGAAGTCCTGAAGGAGAGGTGTTGGCTGTTTGGGCCTTGGATGTCAGGTAAGTCCTCGGGGTGTTGCTTACCTGGTTGAGATAC
Source organism: Eriocheir sinensis (assembly GCF_024679095.1). Taxonomy (NCBI): domain Eukaryota; kingdom Metazoa; phylum Arthropoda; class Malacostraca; order Decapoda; family Varunidae; genus Eriocheir; species Eriocheir sinensis. Next base: position 6,997,329 of record NC_066562.1, read on the forward strand.
ACGTTGTCGCCGGTGTCATCGGGGTGGGCGTAGAGGCCGGACTGGTGGTGCGTGTAAGGGTCCCAGGCGCCGTGCAGATCGTAGGACATCAGGTTCATGAGGTCGAGGTTCGCGGCCACTCCGGGGATGTCATAAGCCTCGTCGATGGTGGCCTTGCCGGCGGACACAGCGGCACTCAGCATCATCCCGTTGGCGTGCATGGCTTCCTTGAGGTCTTCCAGGAGGAGCACGAAGTTGGCCTGGGGAGAGGGAGTTCGTGAGGCTGTTAATAGGGGGAGTGAGTGTTAGCTTAGGTTAGGTTAGGTTAGGTTCGTCGTGAGACTGATAGTACGGGGAGTGAGTGTCAGGTTAGGTGCAGCTGTTAGTGGGTGGGTTAGTGGGTGATTGAGGTTCTTAGAGACCTCTTTCAAGACATGCCCGACCCTTTCACATCAACACCCAAGACCTCGTGTACCGTAGAGTCGTGGGTAGTTTTGGCCCAGAGTCGGCAGAGTGTGAACGGGGCTTTAGTGGTTGAGGTTGCAAGTTGTTTGTGGAGAGGCTGTTAGTAGTCGGTCTTGATAAGTGTTGATGGTTGCTGGGTTAGTATTTGGGTTGTTAATGTTGATTATAATGGAGGTTAGCTGTTGGATGCCTAATTGGGTTATTAAGGGTGATTAAAGTATGCTGGGTGAGTAGCTCCTCCTCCTCCTCCTCCTCATCATCATCATCATCATCATCATCATCATCTTCCTCATCCTCCTCCTTATCCTCCTCCTCCTCCTCCTCACCTTGTCCTCGGGGGCGCCTCCACGCTGGGTCGGGTACTCCCAGTCGAGATCCAAACCATCGAAGTCGTGTTCCTTCAGCATTTCGACGCAGGAGTCCGCGAAGATCTTCCTGGTGGCCGCGCTCGATGCCATCTGGCGGGGAAAGGGAGAACCAGTGTGACTTAAAGGGGGACTAAGTTGTATGGGTTGAACGACGAGTTGAACTTAAGATGCACGGTTTTAACTCTTGATGGGCGTAAGATGAAGTAGCTTGGCCAATGGGTGTAAGATAAGAGAGAGTAACGATTGCTGGGTGTAAGATTAACTAGCTTGGCCAATGGGTGTAAGATAAGAGAGAGTAGCTATTGCTGGGTGTAAGATTAACTAGCTTGGCCAATGGGTGTAAGATAAGAGAGAGTAACTATTGCTGGATGTAAGATTAACTAGCTTAGCCAATGGGTGTAAGATATGAGAGTGTAACTATTGCTGGGTGTAAGATTAACTAGCTTAGCCAATGGGTGTAAGATATGAGAGTGTAACTATTGCTGGGTGTAAGATTAACTAGCTTAGCCAATGGGTGTAAGATAAGAGAGTGTAACTATTGCTGGGTGTAAGATTAACTAAGGGTTGGAGTGACTTGTTTGTGGTTTATAGAGGGTTTGTTGATACGCCAGTTTACCTAATGAAGGATGTACAATGCAAGGCTGTAACTATTTGTGGATTGAAGATACATCGCTTTAGCTAATGGTGGATTTACATTGCGCAGGTGTAGGTATAATTAGGCGCAATCACTACTACTACTACTACTACTACTACTCCTACTACTACTACTATTACTATTTTTTGGATGAGGCGGAAGAGGCGAGCTCATAACTAATGCTTGATTTTTAAGAGGCCAAAATATGCTCCTTTTACTTATTCAAGGCGCAAGAATCTTAGTTGGTGATTTGATAAGAAAAAGAAGAAAAAGCGGGTTAGGAGTACTGAAGAGGCGGTGGTAGCAGAAATAGTAGTAGTAGTAGTAGTAGTAGTAGTAGTAGTTGTAGTAGTAGTCATTAGGATACGAGTTAATAGGATAGGATAAGATTGAAATTACTTGGATAGGATTAGTATACAAGATTATAGTAGTAATTAGAATTCCAGTTTTAGTAGTAGTAGTAGTAGTAGTAATAGTAGTAGCAGTCATTAGGATACGAGTTAATAGGATAGGATAGCATGAAAATTACCTGGATAGGATTAGGATACAGGATGATAGTAGTAATTAGCATTCCAGTTAACCTAAAATGTATACGACAATGATTTCAACCGCGTACAACAGTTACTGCCACGGGGTACGATAACTCTTACTCTTCTTTACGATAACTACTGAAAAGAAATCCTGCACCTTGATAGGACCGAAAAACTACGAAAGAAAGATTCCTACTCAACGCTTAACACATTCATTCATCATTCATTCATTCACTCTTCGCTTGATTCATTATTCATCGATTTTATTACTTCGTCGGTATATCTATTTCCTTCATTAATCTAATCATCTATTTCAGCACGTCGTTTATTATGTATGTATTTAAACTCTCGACACACGCACACACGCACACACTTTGTTTACTTATCCACGTGTCTGTGTGTGTGTGTGTGTGTGTGTGTGTGTGTGTGTGTGTGTGTGTTCGTTACGTCCTATTCTGTTATGCAAGTGCTTTCATTATGTTTGTTATTTCGTTTGTTTGTTTGTTTATCGTTTCCGGTGATTGTTTATTGTTTACTGTTGGGTGTCATTAGCGCGCCGTGTTGATGGGATTGTTAATGGTGACAGTTTTATCCGAATGCCCCGCTGCGTCATGTATCGAACCTGTCAGGGAGTGCGTGCGTGCGTGTGTGTGTGTGTGTGTGTGTGTGTGTTGGTTGTGTCGAGTGGTGATGGTGGTGGTGGTTGATGTTGTTATTGCTGGTGAAGTTATAGCAGTGGTAGTAATAGTGGCCTACCCTTTCCTACCCTTAAACCCTATCTTTTCCCAGCATCTCCCTTTCACTTACGCTGGAGTACTTTGCAGAGCCCTCGTTCCAGCCGCCCACAGCCAGCAGCGTCACCAGGTTCGTGTTCTTCTTCTTGAGCGCCGTGAAGCGATCGAACGCACACTTGCCGTAGTTGTCACAGAGCTCGTTCCAAGGGTCCAGCACCTGAGGGAGAGGAGAGGACAGGTGTGAGGAGGTGTGTGAGGGAGGGAAGGTATGGCAGGTGATAGTTGTTGGGACGGGGACAGGGGTAGGAGGTGGAGAGGTAAGACAGGTGTTAATTGGTGAAGAAAAGGTGTGTGGCAGGTGTTTGGAGCCGATTAAAGGTGAGAATGATGTATAGGAAAGGTGTTAGAAGGAAAGGAAAAGTTAGATATCATTAATTGGAAAAGGGAGAGGTAATGAAAGTGAAAGGATGTAGGAGGTGGATAAGTAAGACAGGTGTGTGACAGGTGTTTGGAGCCGAATAAAAGGTGAGAATGATTTATAGGAACAGGTTAGAGGAGACAAAAGGTAAAGGAGAGGTATTAGAAGGCAAGGAAAAGTTAGATGTCGTTAATTGGAAAAGAGACAGGTAATTGAAGTGAGAGGGTGTTAGACAAAAAAAAAGTAGAGAAAGGTGTAATTGATTGAAACTTCGACAGGTGTAGGAACAGGTTAGGGGTGAGAAAAGATAAAGGAAATGTGTTAGAAGGCAAGGAAAAGTTAGATGTCATTAATTGGAAAAGGGACAGGTAATAAAAGTGAAAGGGTGTTAGACAGGAAAAAGGTAAAGAAAGGTGTAATTGTTTGAAACTTCGACAGGTATATGAACAGGTTAGGGGAGAGAAAAGGTAAAGGAAAGGTATTAGAAGGCAAGGTAAAGTTAGAAGAGATGTCATTAATTGGAAAAGAGACAGGTAATTGAAGTGAAAGGGTGTAAGACAAAAAAGGTAGAGAAAGGTGAAATTGATTGAAACTTCGACAGGTATTTGAACAGGTTAGAGGAGAGAAAAGGCAAATGAAAGGTATTAGAAGGCAAGGAAAGGTTAGATGTCATTAATTGGAAAAGGGACAGGTAATAAAAGTGAAAGGGTGTTAGACAGGAAAAAGGTAGAGAAAAGTGTAATTGATTGAAACTTAGACAGGTATATGAACAGGTTAGAGGAGAGAAAAGGTAAAGGAAAGGTATTAGAAGGCAAGGTAAAGTTAGAAGAGATGTCATTAACTGGAAAAGGGACAGGTAATTGAAGTGAAAGGGTGTTAGACAGGAAAAAGGTATAGAAAGGTGTAATTAATTCAAACTTCGACAGGTATATGAACAGGTTAGGGGAGAGAAAAGGTAAATGAGAGGTATTAGAAGGCAAGGAAAAGTTAGATGTCATTAATTGGAAAAGTGACAGGTAATAAAAGTGAAAGGGTGTTAGACAGGAAAAAGGTAGAGAAAGGTGAAATTGATTGAAACTTCGACAGGTATATGAACAGGTTAGAGGAGAGAAAAGGTGAAGGAAAGGTATTAGAAGGCAAGGTAAAGTTAGAAGAGATGTCATTAATTGGAAAAGGAACAGGTAATTTAAGTGAAAGGGTGTTAGACAGGAAAAAGGTATAGAAAGGTGTAATTAATTCAAACTTCGACAGGTACAGGAATAAGAAAAGGTGAAGGATAAGCATAAGAGAGATGAAATTGAATTGGAAAAGTGATAGTTTGGGAAATACGAAAAACGGCAAAGATGTGATGGATAAGATAGAACGTCAATCACAAGGTGTTAATTGGTGTTAAAAACAGGTGTTGCAGGTGTTAGAAATTGAAGCGGAGGTGAGAAGGAGGCGAGGCAGGTATTATTAATTAGGAGCAAAACAGGTACGGCAGGTGGAAAGATGTCAACAGGTGTCAAAGGTAGAGACAGGTGAGGGAAGCAAGTCATAAATTGTAATTAGAATGAATACAGGTGTGTGTGAGATGAGGAAGCTGCAATACGCACACACACACGCACACACACGAATGATGAAGCTACTCCCCCCCACCCCCCCCACACACACACACGCGAGAGGTAGAAAGACACAGATGAAAAAATAAATTATAATGAATCAAAAACGAAAATGGAAAAAAGAAAGATCAAAGCGTTAGAAAAAAAAAAGAGAGGATCAAACTAGACGTCTTGAGATCATAAGAGGAAATAATTTGTTTGAAGTGAAAGAAGAGGAAAGAGGAGAACATGAAAGAGGAGGAGGAGGAGGAAGATGAATAGGAACAAGAGGAGAAAGACATGAAAGAGGACTAAGAGGAGGAGGAAAATTAATAGAAAGAGGAACAGACAGCTTGAGAGAGAGAGAGAGAGAGAGAGAGAGAGAGAGAGAGAGAGAGAGAGAGAGAGAGAGAGAGAGAGAGAGAGAGAGAGAGAGAGAGAGAGAGAGAGAGAGAGAGAGAGAGAGTTGATACAGATGAAAGGAGATGAAACGGAGATGAAAAAAAGGAAGGATGTGCTTAATGGAAAGGAGGAGAAAGTGAAAGAAAGATTAAAATTTCCAGTTTTCTTTCTTTTTCTTCATTTTTAAGATCTGGACCGGAAGGGAAAGTCGAGTGAAGGGAAAGCATGAAAAATATTGCAGAAAAGTAACAGAAGAAAAAATAACATGAAGAAAAGCTCTCTCTCTCTCTCTCCCTTTCTCTCCCTCTCCCTCCATTTCCCTCTCTCCCTCTCCTCCCTCTCCTCCACTCACCTTGATCTTGTTGTCGGACCCCAGGCCAGCAAAGCCAAAGATCAAGTGAGTACAGATGGCGGGGTCGATGTCCTCCACGTCGAATTTGCCGTCGCCTTGGCGGTACACGGCCCACGACCCGTAGTAGCACACCATCACGCCCTCTGCCGCCCGGGACAGAAGCACACATTAGGCGAGTGTTTACGTTGGTCTCCGGTGTTGTGGGGAGGGTCACGAGGGATTGGGTTTGGCTATACAGTGTTAAGTTTCCTGTTTACCTAAGCTCACCAGGAATTAAGTAATGGAACCTCTTTAGATGGGCATTTAGGTTAGTCCCTGCTAGAATGGGTTGGGTTGACAGCAAGACTACACCATAAAAGTAGCAAAAAATAGATAAGTGAATAAGTTAATAAAGTAATGATATAAGTAAAGAAGTGAAGAAAACGAGAAAAAGAACAGTTATATGAATTTCCGCCATTAAGGTTACGTTGACAGCAAGACTACAAAATAAAAGTAACGAAAAATAGAGAAATGTATAAGTTAATAAAATAATGATATAAGTAAAAAAAAGTAAAGAAAATGAGAAAAAAAAACAGTTATATGAAGTTCCGCCATTAAGGTTACGTTGACTGCAAGACAACAAAATAAAAGTAACAAAAATATAGATAAGTGAATAAGTTAATAAAGTAATGATATAAGTAAAGATATAAGTAAAGAAGTAAAGAAAACGAGAAAAAAAGAACAGTTCTATGAAGTTCCGCCATTAAATTTACGTTGACTGCTAGAATGAACAATTTAATTAAGTAATGATATAAGTAAAAAAGTAAAGAAAATGAGAAAAAAAAAAGTTATATGAAGTTCCTGCCGCGTAAGGAAAATATCAACAGCAGCTCCGACTTTTGCCGACCCGGAAACTTACAAATAAAAAATAAGAAAAATCAAACACGAAAATAAATCAAGTTGGGGTCGAATTCAAGTTTCCTGGAGCAACCCAAAAAGGCGAGCCCAGTGACGCGCCTTCGAGGGCTGGGAAACTTTGAAGCTCTGGCCAGGTGTGTGTGTGTGTGTGTGTGTGTGTGTGTGTGTGTGTGTGTGTGTGTGTGTGTGTGTGTGTGTGTGTGTGGTTCTCTGTTTGTTTATCTATCTATCTATCAATCTATGTATCTATGTCCGTTTATCTATCTATCTGTGTGTTGTTTATTATTTTATTTTGAACCATAAACTCAAATAAATGTAGAGGATTATATAGACGTATTTTAAAGAACTTGAAATTTTTGGTCAATAATGCATATGTGTGTGTGTGTGTGTGTGTGTGTGAGAGAGGATGGTAAGGCCAGGTAAAGTTTCCTCTAACTAACTTCATCCAGATGTGTGTGTGTGTGTGTGTGTGTGTGTGTGTGTGTGTGTGTGTGTGTGTGTGTGTGTGTGTGTGTGTGCGGGAAGTTCGTGGTTTTGGTTCGCATCTGGGAGCCTGAATTCGTCTTTTTATGATTGCCTTTTTTTTATTTCGAGTTTGTTGGTTTGTTTTCAGTAAGGTCAGGTCTGTTTTGGGAGCTTGTCTTGAATGCCTGAGATAATTAATAGAGTTGCTGCCGTTCTTCTTTTGTTTTTTTGTTTTTGTTTTTAAGTCACTCACCTCCACTCACAAAACTCTCCTCTTCCGTAACACCCAATTTCAATATATACAAAACAGTTCTCCTCCTTTTCTTCTTCCTCCTCCTAATGTCAACTCCCTGTTATCCATTATCTACCTAGTTTTGTTATACTATTACTAAAGCTCCACTATTCCACTCACAAAACTCTCCTCCCTCGTAACACCCAATTTCAATATATTCAAAACAGTTCTCTTCTTCCTCCTCCTCCTAATGCCAACTCTCTGTTATCCATTATCTACCTAGTTTTGTTACTGTACTGTTACTAAAGCTCCACTTCTCCACTCACAAAACTCTCCTCTTTCGTAACACCTAATTTCAATATATTCAAAACAGTTTTCCTCTTCTTCCTCCTTCTCATAATGCCAATTCTCTGTTATCCATTATCTACCTAGTTTTGTTACTGTACTGTTACTAAAGCTCCACTTCTCCACTCGCAAAACTTTCCTCTTTCGTAACACCCAATTTCAATATATATAAAACAGTTATTCTCTTCTTCTTCCTCCTTCTCCTAATGCCAACTCTCTGTTATCCATTATCTACTAAAGCACTCCTTTCCCGCGTAATACCCTGTTTCTCTTTTGACCAAGTATTCGTTACGTATAAACAAGTCAGATCTGTTTCAATATTGACAAAGCTTATGATTCTTTAAATGATACTCCCCTAACATTACTGCTTCCACTAACCGGGCGATATAAACGGACAAGGACACCAGTATTCGAAAGAACTTAGCGTTATTACGACAATGAGTAATATCTTGGATTCAAAAGGAGGAGGTGAACAGGAGTAGAAGGGATGAGGGGAAGGAGAAGTAGGGGTAGGTCTAGATATAAGAAGAACTTAGGCGTCTTAACTCTGATCTCCGTCCAAGATAGAAATCACACAAGCAAGGTTCTTCGTTATATTTGAGCAACTTAGGTATGTTTCAATCTTGACAAGGCTTATGATTCTTTAAATGGCACTCCCCTAAGCAGGCCTAGATATAAGAAGGATTTAGGCGTCTAAGCTCTGATGTCCGTCCAAGATAGGAATCACACAAGCAAGGTTCTTTGTTTCATTTCAAGTGTAAGCAATATAAACCCTGAAGGCCTCCACAAGCTGCATTTAACATTCGCTGGACCTCATCTTGAATATGCGGTGCAGTGTTGGTCTTATAAAACCGATATCAACTTGTTAGAATTTGTACAAAGGAGGATGACATACGTGATTAATGGGTTGAGAAACTTGCCGTATAAGGATAGCCATAAACGCTTAAATTGACATATTTTTCAGAGGCAAATGATGCGAGGAAACGTAATTGGAGTTAACGAATGAATGAAGCGCTATATTAAAGGTGACATCAGTAAAGTTTGGCAGGGTAGGGCACGTTGTATTGGGTATGCATTAGAAAGATTCCACTCTACCTGTTTTACCTGTCCATAATCATCTCTATATCAGTGCATTCCTAATTTTGAAGGTATAGGTAGCTAGTCCAGTGTTCGTACGGGAGGGAGTGGTTACCTGATTACCCCTTTACCTGCATACTTGTCCATAATCACCTGTTTACCTGTCTACCTGTCCTTAATTACCTCCATACTAGTATTTGAACCGTAGGAATTGGTTACCTGTTTACCTGTCCAAAGTCACCTGTTTACAACCTCTACCTCTTTACCTGTTCTGAATTACCTCCATTAGCCAGTGTTTGTACGGGAAGGATTGGCCATTAGTTTACCTTTCTGCCTCTACCTGTTCACCTGTTCTTAATTAACTCCATTTTTATCTCTACCTGTTTACCTCTTCACCTGCATACCTGTTCTGAATTACCTCCATAAGCTAGTGTTTGTACTTAAAGGATTGACCATTAGTGAACCTTTCTGACTCTCTACCTGTTCACCTGTCCTTAATTAACTCCATTTTTACCTCTTCACCTGCATACCTGTTCTGAATTACCTCCATAAGCCAGTGTTTGTACGGGAAGGATTGACCATAAGTGAACCTTCTTGCCTCTCTACCTGTCCACCTGTCCTTAATCACCCATGCTTACCTGTGAGGGCGAGGGAGGCCAGGGCGGCGAAGAGAAGCGGGAGAGTCTTCATGGTGAAGGATGAGCGTTGCCGGGAGCTCTGCCTCACCTGCCGCCCACACCTGGTTATATACTTACACTCAGGGTCGTGTGCGTTCCCTTATCTACACCTGTCACTCACTCACACCCCCACGCACATTGCCTCTCCCTCCCTTTCTCACCCCCTCTTTCCCTCTCTCTATCTCTCTCATCCTCGTTACTACCCCTGTGTTTCTTCTCTACCTCCTTCTCTCACCCCCTCTTTCCCTCTCTCTATCTCTCTTATCCTCTTTACTACCCCTGTTTGTCTTCTTCTCTACCTCCTTCTCCCACTTCCTCTTTATCTATCTCTCTCTCTTATCCTCTTTACTACCCCTGTTTGTCTTCTTCTCTACCTCCTTCTCTCACCCCCTCTTTCCCTCTCTCTATCTCTCTCATCCTCGTTACTACCCCTGTGTTTCTTCTCTACCTCCTTCTCCCACTTCCTCTTTATCTATCTCTCTCTCTTATCCTCTTTACTTCCCTTGTCTATCTTCTCTACCTCTTTCTCCTCCTCACTTCTTTCCATACCCTTTCTGTTCTTTTTATTCTTTTTTTTTTCTCTTCCTTTCCCTCTCTCTTTCACTCTCTCTTTGTTCTCTCTCTCTCTCTCTCTCTCTCTCTCTCTCTCTCTCTCTCTCTCTCTCTCTCTCTCTCTCTCTCTCTCTCTCTCTCTCTCTCTCTCTCTCTCTCTCTCTCTCTCTCTCTCTCTCTCTCTCTCTCTCTCTCTCTCGCGAAATGGTTGGTTAAAGAAAAAAAATATATATTAACGGATGAAAAATATAGACGATTGAAAACTTCCTCGCCTGGTTGAGTTGCTTTTGTTTGTGTCTGTCGGTTCGTGTTCTGATACTTTAAGGAAAAAAACACCTAACATTTATTTTTCTTTATTTATTCATTTTATTTATTTATTTATTTATTTTTACTTTTTTGGCGCGTGGAAAAACGAAGTGGTTGGCTTTGTATGGCTTTTTGTTTGTTTGTGTGTTTGTTTGTTTGTTTGTTTGTTTGTTTGTTTGTTTGTGTGTTTGTTTGTTTGTTTGTTTGTTTGTTTGTGGTGGATTTTGAATTGGAGGAAGATGTAAGATGTGTGTGTGTGTGTGTGTGTGTGTGTGTGTGTGTGTGTGTGTGTGTGTGTGTGTGTGTGTGTGTGTGTGTGTGTGTGTGTGTGTGTGTGTGTGTGTGTGTACTTTTCATTGCTTGGTTTTTTTTTTTTTTTTCTTAATGACAAAACACTTAATTTCGTCTCTAAGTTACGAGCGTCATGGGTTTTTTTTTCTTGTTTTCTTTTTCTTTTCTTTTCCTATGTTATCGTATTTTGATTTATTTCTTTTATTTCTTTTTTCTTTTTTTCCTATTTTATCATATTTTCATTTGTCATTTCTTTTTTTCTTTTTCCTTTTTCCCTATGTCAGCGTATTTTCATTTGTCATTTCTTTTTTTTCATTTTTTTCTATTTCATCGTATTATTTTTCCCACTTCTCTTTTTTTTCATTATTTTTCCCTTCTCATTTTACTTTACTTCGAGTCTTATTGTATTTTTTTTTTACTACTTCTTATTTTTTGCTTATTTTTCTTATATTTCTTCTTTTATTTTTTTCATTTCTCTTTTATTTTCATTTATTTATTTTTCTATTCATTTTTTATTTTATTTTATTATGTGTCCAGTCTGTAGTCTATCCCCAAAGCCGTTTCTTTTTATTTTATTTTATTTTCTATTTATTTTATTTATTGTCCTCATTTTCTTATCTTCTCAACCGTTGAAAAAGCGTACACTTAATTTGACGTTACCTGTGTAGACGCCTGACGCCTTATCAATGACTCGTACAGGTAAACCGCGGGATTACCTTATGAGTCTACGCCGGAGATTAAGAAAACAAAGAGTGCTGTGTGTGTGTGTGTGTGTGTGTGTGTGTGTGTGTGTGTGTGTGTGTGTGTGTGTGTGTGTGTGTGTATGTGTGGGTTGCTTGTTTGTGTGTGTGTGTGTGTGTGTGTGTGTGTGCGCGCCCCGACAGAGGTTCTAATTCCACCTCTCTACCTCTCCACCTGGCTCTCTGTCTAGTGTTAGTGGACTTCTTGCCCCGACAAAGATTCTAATTCCACCTCTCCACCTGGTACTCTGTCTGGTGTTAGTGTACTCCATCCTGCCCCGGTAAAGGTTCTAATTCCACCTCTCCACCTGGTACTCTGTCTGGTGTTAGTGTACTCCATCCTGCCCCGGTAAAGGTTCTAATCCCACCTCTCCACCTGCATCCTGCCTTGGGACAAGGCCCACCCCACTCCCTGGCCTTTTTTGTCTGGTGTGTGTGTCTGCCCCCGCCCTGGTAAATTTTCCCTCTCCACTCCTCCACCTCCTTTGTCTGTGTTAGTTGCCATACTCCATCCTGCCCCGGTAAAGGTTCTAATTCCACCTCTCCACCTGGTCTTTTGTCTGGTGTTAGTGTACTCCATCCTGCCCCGGTAAAGGTTCTAATTCCACCTCTCCACCTGGTCCACGGTCTGCCCTAACTTTTAACTTCCTGGGTTGCCTCACTTCCACTCAGGTAACTCATCTCATATCAGCTGATTGACACACCTGACGTTTTTTTATCCTGATTTCTGGGGGTGTAGGCTTAGGCCGGGCATTTCCTGAGCTAGTGGTGTAGGTGGTGGTGGTGGTGGTGACGGTGGTGCGGTGATGTGGGTGGTGGTGTTAGTGGGTGGTGGTGATGGTGGTTGTGGTGGTGGGTTTTTGTTTTTTTTACTTTTCTCGCTGTTGTTGTTGTTGTTAGCGGGGGCGGTGCGGAAAATTATAACCTACTTTTCTGGTGCTAAAAGTGAACCAAAAATATACGACACAATATTGAAAAGAACTTGTTGTGGTGAAAAGAAAAGTACAAGACAAGCAATGGAAGAGAAAGAAAAAAAATGACATAGTGATTGATAGAAAAAAGAGAAAATGTAGTAAATATTATCATTACTACTACTACTACTACTACTACTACTACTACTACTACTACCACTACTACTACTACTACTACTACTACTACTACTACCACCACTACTACTACTACTACTACTACTACTACTACTACTACTACTACTACTACTACTACTACTACTACTACTACTACTACTACTACTACTACTACTACTACTACTACTACTACTACTACTACTACTACTACCACTACTACTACTACTACTACTACTACTACTACTACTACTACTACTACTACTACTACTACTACTACTACTACCACTACTACTACTACTACTACTACTACTACTACTACTACTGCTATAGCCCGTTTCATTCCGTCTGTCCACTCGCGAGCGTAGATGTGGCACCTGTGCATTGGTAATTCGTGATTGCGTGATCAGCTTCATATATTCATTGATATATCTGAATGTTTGTGTATACATAAAACCCTCAAGCCCTCGTATATGAACCGCAAACAAGCTGATTTGCATCGATAATTATAATCTTCCATAAAAGCACACGAAAGAACAACTTACTTTGTATATCAGACAGTTTAGTCTAATCATACTCGAACGATTTATAGCCTTTCAGATACTCATATTTCATCTCATTCAGGTAAATAAAGTGATATCTGGCTCTGCAAGTGTCTATACATAAGAAATTTTGATGTGTTGCATATAAATAAAATGGGTAGCATAATTTGTGAAATAGCCTACCATCGCATTCAACAGCTATTATTTACTATTTAATATTATTTTGACTATTAATCGTTATTTACATGCAGTAAATTATTAAGATACCTTTTATTTGCACTTGCAGAGCCAGCCAGATGTCTTTTAATATAGTTGAAAAGAGCTATCGATTAATGAATTCGAAAACCCATAGATCGTTCGAGCGTGACGTGACTGCGTTATATGATACAAGCTCGTCTTTT
>NC_066562.1:7015397-7045397 GCF_024679095.1 Eriocheir sinensis
TGACACTCCTCTAAGCAGGTCTGGGCGTGAGAGAGACTTAGGAGTCCTAGTGAGCGCTGACCTCCGTCCTAGGGCTCAATGCATTCAGGCTAAAAATCGGGCAAACAGAGTACTTGGTTTCATCTCAAGGAGCGTGAGCAATAGGAGCGCTGAAGTCATCCTCAAACTTTACTTAGCACTAGTTAGACCTCATCTCGATTATGCAGTTCAGTTCTGGTCCCCCTACTATAGAATGGATATCAAGATGTTAGAATCTGTACAGAGGAGGATGACAAAGATGATTCAGGGGGTGAGAAACTTGCCTTATGAAGACAGGCTGAAGCATTTAAATCTACACTCTCTAGAAAGGCGAAGGTTGCGAGGAGACCTGATCGAAGTCTATGAATGGATGAAGGGATTTATAAAGGGGATGTCAATAAGATTTTGATAGTAAAAGAGCCAGGTAGGACGCGTAGCAATGCTTTTAAGTTAGAAAAATTCAGATTCAACAAAGATAAAGGCAAGAACTGGTTTACCAATAGAGTGGTGGATGAATGGAACAGTCTTGGGAGTCATGTTGTGGGTGCCAATACCATAGATACATTCAAGAAGAGATTGGATAAGGTCATGGATGGTGAGATAAGGTGGGGTTAGGATTACAGGAGCTGCCTTGTATAGCCCAACCAGGCTCTTGCAGACTCCTTACGTTCTTATGTTCTTATGAAAAGAAAATTGGATAAAAAAAAGTAGGAGAAAGGGAAAAAAGGGCAAAGAGGAATATGAGAATGATGAGAAAAAATGAAGACAAGAATAGGAAAACGAAAAGAGGAAAAGGTGGGCGGGAAAAAAGGAAAAAGAGGAGAAATATGAAGAGTAAAAAGGAGGAGGAGGAGGAGGAGGAGGAGGAGGAGGAAATAGGTCGCAAAGGGAACGTGGGAGAGAAGATTGGAGGAAAGAGAGGAGGGAGAAGGGAGAGTAACAGGAAGGAGTTGAAAGCCCTTACCTCACTCCTCCTCCTCCTCCTCCTCCTTCTCCTCCTCTCTTCCTCTTCTCTTTCCGTTCTTCTTCCCCTTCTTCTCTCCTCTCCTTTCTTCCAACCCTTCTTTCCTTCTTTCATAATCTCTCTATTTCCTTCCCATCTTTTCTCTCTCCCTCCCTTCCTTCCTTCCTTCATTCATTCATTATTTCCTTCTCTCCTTCCTTCTTTCCTTCCCTCCTTTCTTCCTTCCTTCCTTCCTTTCTTCTTTCCTTCCCTCCTTTCTTCCTTCCTTCTTTCTCTCCTTTCTTCTTTCCTTCCCTCCTTTCTTCCTTCCTTCTTTCTCTCCTTCCTTCTTTCCTTCCCTCCTTTCTTCCTTCCTTCCTTCCTTCCTTCTCTCCTTCCTTCCTTCCTTCCTTCTTTCTCTCCTTCCCTCCTTCCTTTCTTCTCTCCTTTCTCTTTTGAATCATCACTTCCCTCTTCTGCTTCCTTCCCTCCCTCCCACTTCCCTCTTCCTTCTAATTCCTTCTTTCTCTCCGTTTATTCTCTCCTCTCCTCCTTTCTCTCCTCCACCCTTCGCTTCTTCTTTATCCCTTCTCTTCCTCTTCTTCCTCAATCCGTTTCTCTCTCTCCTTTCTTCTCCTTTCTTCCTCTTCCCATTCGCCCTCTCCACTCTTTCCATCCCTCCTCCTCCTCCTCCTCCTCCTCTTCTTGCCTCAAATCAAACTCCACTTAGAATATTGACATTTACGGAAGACAGTGAGTAATGTGGAGGAGGAGGAGGAGGAGGAGGAGGAGGTGAGAGCATGAAACAAGAGGAAAGGACAAAAAAGAGGAAAACAAGAGAATGGAAAAAAAAAAAAGACAAAGATGAAACAAAATAGAAAATAAGTAAATAAATAAATAAATAATCTTAAAACGAAAATGAAATTCCCTCCATTCTTCCTTCCTTCCTTTCCTCCACTTTATCATCCTCCCCCTCTTCTCTCTCCTTCTCTCCCTTCCACATCCTTTATCCTCCCTACCCCTTTCTTCTCTCTCCCTCTCTCCCTTCATTCACTTCTTTCTCTCCCCTCCATTCTCTCCCTTCCTCCTCCCTTCTTTCCTCCACGTTATCATCCTTCTCCCTCTTTCCCTCTCCTTCTTCTCCCTACCACATCATATATCCTCCCTAATCCTTTCTTTTCTCTCTCCCTCTCTCCCTTCATTCACTTCTTTCTCTCCCCTCCATTCTCTCCCTGCATTCTCTCCCTTCCTCCACCCCTTGTTTCCTCTCTTTCAGGTGGCAGCAGAATTAGAGAAGAGAAACAAAGAAGGATAAAGGATAATGAGATAAACATAGAATAATACATGATGGAAACGAACGTAATGGAGACGAAATCAATACACGTTGCCTACCTGTCGTGTACGAGACCCAGACGGCGGATGACAGGTGCCTCGTTAGGGGGGAAGAGGAGGAGGAAGGAGAAGAGACAGGGAAGGGAAGGACAACGGAAATAGGACTCCACTACCTCCTCCTCCTCCTCCTACTACTACTACTACTACTACTACTACTATTACTACTACTATTACTACCACTACTACTACTACTACTACTACTATTGCTACTTTTTCTTCTTCCTTACTTCCTATTCATCATCATTTCCCTCTTCTTATCATTCGTTCTCTCCCCTTCTACTTCCTTCTTCCCTCCTCCTCCTCCTCCTCCTCCTTTTCTCTCCATTTTATTCCTTCTTCTCCTTTCTCTCCTTTCCTCCACCCTGTTCTTAATCTTTTCCATCTCTCTTCTATCTCTCTTCCTTTTCTCTCCATTTTATTCTTCCTCCTTTCTCTCCTTTCCTCCATCCTGTTTTCTCTCTTTTTTTCATCTCTCTTTCTCTCGATCTCTCCTTCTCCTTTTTCTCTTCATTATCTCTCTTCTCCTTTCTCTCCTTTCCTCCACCTTGTTTTCTCTCTTTTTTTCATCTCTCTTTCTCTCGATCTCTCCTTCTCCTTCTCTCTTCATTATCTCTCTTCCTTTCTCTTTTTTTCTTTCCATCTCTCTTCCTCTTCCTCGATCTCTCCTTCTCCTTTTTCTCTTCATTATCTCTCTTCTCCTTTCTCTCCTTTCCTCCACACCCTGTTTTTTCCTCTTTTCCATCTCTCTTCCTCTTCCTCGATCTCTCCTTCTCCTTTTTCTCTTCATTATCTCTCTTCTCCTTTCTCTCCTTTCCTCCACACCTTGTTTTTTCCTCTTTTCTATCTATCTCCCTCTTTCTCATTCCCTCCGCCACCACCACCACCACCACTGTCATTAAAGATTCGAAGAGGAAGATATATGTAAAGCTCCCACTGTCGAGTTTGCTTAGAATATGAGAATGAAATAAAAGAAAAGTGTGAAAACAAATCCGCCCAGCAAGAAATAGGACAAAAAGTCGCCCCCGTGAACTCCTTTGCCCTGCGTAATGACCCGAAAAAACGCCGCCTTTCTCATCTTTGGGCCCCGAATCCTATTGAACCAGAACTCGGAAGAAGAGAAAACTTGCCGACCAGCGAACGAACGAAAGGAAAAAAAGAAAAGGGAAAAGAATGAAGGGAAAAGAGAAGAATGGGAAAGATTGAGGAGAAAAACTGTTTAGCTGACGAACGAACGAGAGGGAAAAAGAAGACAAGGAAAAGAGAATGAAAGGAAAAGAGAAGAATGGGAAAGATTGAGGAGAAAAACTGTTTAGCTGACGAACGAACGAGAGAAAAAAAGAAGAAAAGGGAAAAGAATGAAAGGAAAAGAGAAGAATTTGAAAGATTGAAGAAACGATGTGAGGAGAAAACGAGAGGAAGTACGAGAGGAAAAAAAGAGGAAAAGAGGAAAAAAGAAGAAAAGGAAAAAGAATGAAAGGAAAAGAGAAGAATTGGAAGGATTGAGGAGAAAAACTGTTTAGCTGACGAACGAGCGAGAGGGAAAAAAGAAGAAAAGGAAAAAGAATGAAAGGAAAAGAGAAGAATAGGAATGAAAGAAAGGTTACAAAGAACATAAAAAAGAAAAAAAACAGGAAAATATTTTTATCTAATCAACTACGTCACTCAGGAAAAAAATGAAAAAAGGGAAAAGGGAAAAACCAAACGAGATTAACTTATATATGAAAGGAAGAAAAACAAAACTTGAGCTAAAAGAAGAAAAAGAAGACAATAGGAGGGTATCAGGACACCTCTCCTCCCGAAACTGACCCCTCTTTCGGCCACCTCTTTGGATTCTTTTTAGGAGCAGCGAGTAGCGGGCTTTTTTTTTATTATTGTTTTCTTTTTTTGTGTTCCCTTGAGCTGTCTCCTTTGTTGTAAAAAGAAAAGAAGAAAAAGAAGAAAGGGGAAAGGGAACGAGATTACAAGATGAAATTAATTATGAAAGGAAGAAAAATAAAACTGAACTAAAAGAAGAAAAAGAAGACAAGAAAACGCAGCTCATCATACGGAAAGGAAGCGAAGTTTACGGGGAGAGTCCGGTTTAGATCGGGGGTGCCATATCTCCGGTAAATATGCATGAATCGCTCTGATTTTTATGTTGTGAAGTATTGGCATCATTTACATCAACATTAGACATTGACCACCATTCTTGTCCCCCTCCCCCCCCCTCCAACTACAACTACAACGAAAATTTAAAAGCGAATCTCCGTCGTTATTATTGGCCCCACAACCTTCATTTTTCTGTGACTTAGAGACGTTATAATATGAAATGTTTCTTCGTCGTTAGATTTTTCATTTCAGCTTTTGAATTTGTTTTATGATTTTTTTTGTGTGTGTTTTTTTTTGCCTTTTTTTGACCAAAAAAATATTAATATAAAATTAAACCAGACATATATCAAAAAAACAGCGACGATGATTTGAAGAGAAAGTATTCCTCTGCCTTTTAGTCTTTGTTTCATTGAAATCAAGCTAAAACTGGCTCCAAGGTTAACGTCAGAAGGGGAATAACTTATGTTTTGAGATATGGGCTGATAAAGTTTATTGATGGATCGCGATCCCGTTAAAACACACTAGGAAGCTTTTTTCAGGTTTACTATGAGTTTTTTTTTATCATCTTCAATCTGCGAGATAGTTGCCAAAATGTATACCTACCAAATATATTTTTTTCACAAAGTCATTTTTTTTATATTTTTGGGGTCTCCAAACCGGACTCCCCCCTTACGAAGAAGAAAAAGAAGAAAAGAAAAAGAAAAAAAATTGATTAACTTATATATGAAAGGAAGAAAAATGAAAATGAACTAAAAGAAGAAAAAGAAGACAAGAAAACGCAGCTCATCATACGGAAAGGAAGCGAAGTTTACGAAGAAGAAAAAGAAGAAAAGAAAAATAAACAAAATAAATTAACTTATATATGAAAGGAAGAAAAAATGAAAATGAACTAAAAGAAGAAAAAGAAGACAAGAAAACGCAGCTCATCATACGGAAAGGAAGCGAAGTTTACGAAGAAGAAAAAGAAGAAAAGAAAAAGAAAAAAACTAAATTAACTTATATATGAAAGGAAGAAAAAATGAAAATGAACTAAAAGAAGAAAAAGAAGACAAGAAAACGCAGCTCATCATACGGAAAGGAAGCGAAGTTTACGAAGAAGAAAAAAGAAGAAAAGAAAAAGAAAAAAAACTAGATTAACTTATATATGAAAGGAAGAAAAAATGAAAATGAACTAAAAGAAGAAAAAAAGACAAGAAAACGCAGCTCATCATACGGAAAGGAAGCAAAGTTTACGAAGAAGAAAAAAGAAGAAAAGAAAAAAAACTAAATTAACTTATATATGAAAGGAAGAAAAAATGAAAATGAACTAAAAGAAGAAAAAAAGACAAGAAAACGCAGCTCATCATACGGAAAGGAAGCAAAGTTTACGAAGAAGAAAAAGAAGAAAAGAAAAAGAAAAAAACTAAATTAACTTATATATGAAAGGAAGAAAAAATGAAAATGAACTAAAAGAAGAAAAAGAAGACAAGAAAACGCAGCTCGTCATACGGAAAGGAAGCAAAGTTACGAAGAAGAAAAAGAAGAAAAGAAAAAGAAAAAAACTAGATTAACTTATATATGAAAGGAAGAAAAAAATGAAAATGAACTAAAAGAAGAAAAAGAAGACAAGGAAACGCAGCTCGTCATACGGAAAGGAAGCAAAGTTACGAAGAAGAAAAAGAAGAAAAGAAAAAGGGAAAAAACAAACAAGATTAACCAAATTACGAAAGGAAGAAAATAAAACTGAACTAAAAGAAGAAAAAAAGGTAAGGCAACGCATCTCATCTTACGAAAAGGAAAAAAAGTCACTGAAGAAAATGGTTTGGCCAGAATATTTAAAAAGAAGGAAAGAAAATGGGACGTAGGTTGACTCAAAACATTACGCGACACAGAAATTAATACAGAGCAGAGGGAAGAAGATTAGTTAAAAGGAAAAGTTGAGTACGATGAATAAAAAAAGAGGAGAAAGAAAAGATTGGAAAAAGGAGGAAAAGGATTAAAGAAAGCATTAGCCTACTCAAAAAAACAAAAGAACCACGATTAAAGAAAGTAACTCGTAAGAAAAAGTTGACCATAATAAAAGAGAAAAGAAAAGAGAACAAATAAAAACCAGAATATTTAAAAAATGGAAAGAAAATGGGATGCAGGTTGACCCAAAACATTTTTACGCGACTCAGAAATTAATGAAGCGCAAGAGGAAGAAGATATTTAAAAGGAAAAGTTGAGGATAATCCATGAAAAAGAAAACAAAGTACAGGAGATGAAGGGAAAGGAAGAAAAGCTGAACAAAATCAATAAAAAAAAGAGAAAGAGGAAAAAAAAGCTCCACTCAGAATCTAATCAAAAGAACATTATTGAAACTACTCGGAATAAGGAATTAGTGGCCTCAAATCGTCTTATCTTATTACTGGGGAAAAGTTAAAGGTCAGAGGTCAGTGATGATGATGATGATAGATTTGAAAAGGTGTAGTGGGGGGATGGACGAGGAACATAGGAGAGTGAAAGGTTAGAGAGAGAGAGAGAGAGAGAGAGAGAGAGAGAGAGAGAGAGAGAGAGTGGCAGAAAGAGGGAAATAGAAGAAGAGGATGAAGTGGAAGAAGAGAGTAGGAGGAGGAAGAAAAGAGAATAAACAGTAAAAATAGGAAAAAGGGAAAGTTGAGAAGAGAAACATAAGAGAACGAAAGAGAATAAGATAAAAGAAAGAAAAGAAAAACGGAGATAAAGAAGAAGAACAAGAAAAAGAAGAAGAGGAGGAGGAGGAGGAGGAAGGAAAGAGGAAAACAATAAAAAATGGAAGAAGGGAGAGTAGAGAAGTGAGTGAATGGCAGAAAGAGAGAGATAGAAGAAGATCAAAAGGAAGAGGAAGAAGACAACGAAGAAGAGGAGAAGGAAAAGAAGGAAGAAAAGAGGAAAAACAATAAAATAGGAAGAAAAGAGAGTAGAGAAATGAGTGAGTGTGAGGAAAAGGAAGACAGACGAAGAAGAAAAAGAAGAAGAGGAAGAAGAAAAGAAGAAGAAGAAAAGGAGGAAGAAGAAGAAAAGAGGAAAACCCCAAAAAAAACAGAAGGGGGAGTAGAGAAGAACGTGTCAGGAAAAGGGAAACAGACAAAGAAGAAGAAGAAGAAGAAGAAAAAGAAGAAGAAGAAGAAGAGGAAGAGGAAGAGGAGGAGGGGGAGGAAGAAGAAGAGAAGAGGAAAACCAAAAAAAAACAGAAGGGGGAGTAGAGAAGAACGTATCAAGAAAAGGGAAACAGACAAAGAAGAAAAAGAAGAAAAGAAGAAGAAAAGGAAGAGGAGGAGGAGGAAGAAGAAGAGAAGAGGAAAACCAAAAAAAAACAGAAGGGGGAGTAGAGAAGAACGTGTCAGGAAAAAGGAAACAGACAAAGAAGAAGAAGAAAAAGAAGAAAAGAAGAAGAAAAGAAAGAGGAGGAAGAGGAAGAAGAAGAAAAGAGGAAAACCAGACAAAAAAACAGAAGGGGGAGTAGAGAAGAACGTGTCAGGAAAAGGGAAACAGACGAAGAAGAAAAAGAAGAAGAAGAAAAAGAAGAAAAGAAGAAGAAAAGAAAGAGGAGGAAGAGGAAGAAGAAGAAAAGATGAAAACCAAAAAAAAACAGAAGGGGGAGTAGAGAAGAACGTGTCAGGAAAGAGAAACAGAGAAAGAAGAAAAAGAAGAAGAAAAAGAAGAAAAGAAGAAGAAAAGGAAGAGGAGGAGGAGGAAGAAAAAGAGAAGAGGAAAAAAAACAGAAGGGGGAGTAGAGAAGAACGTGTCAGGAAAAGGGAAACAGACGAAGAAGAAAAAGAAAAAGAAGAAAAGGAAGAAAAGAAGTAGAAAAGGAAGAGGAGGAAGAGGAAGAAGAAGAAAAGAGGAAAACCAAAAAAAACAAAAGGGAGAGTTGAGAAGAACGTGTCAGGAAAAGGGAAACAGACGAAGAAGAAGAAGAAGAAAAAAAAAAAAAGAAGAAAAGAAGAAGAAAAGAAAGAGGAGGAAGAGGAAGAAGAAGAAAAGATGAAAACCAAAAAAAAACAGAAGGGAGAGTAGAGAAGAACGTATCAAGAAAAGGGAAACAGACAAAGAAGAAGAAGAAAAAGATGAAAAGGAAGAGGAGGAAGAGGAAGAAGAAGAGAAGAGGAAAACCAAAAAAAAAACAGAAGGGGGAGTTGAGAAGAACGTGTCAGGAAAAGGGAAACAGACAAAGAAGAAGAAGAAAAAGATGAAAAGGAAGAGGAGGAAGAGGAAGAAGAAGAAAAGAGGAAAACCAAAAAAAAAACAGAAGGGAGAGTAGAGAAGAACGTGTCAGGAAAAGGGAAACAGACGAAGAAGAAGAAGAAAAAGAAGAAGAAGAAAAAGAGCAAAACTACCAGTCCTTCCCGCAATAGAACTTCAAAAAACATGATACATCAGAACTCACTAACACACTGAATGGATAACAGGTACACACGCACGCAACCAACATGTCCTCGCGCTACCAGTGACCTCTACGGGTGCAGTTTCGTGAGCCCGTTGCGGTGGCGGACAAAAACAGTCCTCGGAATATGGCAACACCTCCGTACGTTTTTGTCCTCTGAACTTCTTATCGTGAAAAGGGAAGGAGAGAAGAGAAGAAAGTGATGCAGGAAAAGGAAATGGAGAGATAGAAAAGAAAGAAGGAATATGGGATGAATGAAAAAGAAAAATGGACAGAAAATAGGAAAGGAAGAGTTGAAGAAAAAGAGAGAAAACGAGAGAATGGATGGGAATTTAGAAGAAGGAGGAGAAGGAAGAGACGAAGGAAAGGGAAACAGAAATGGAGAGGAGAAAATAGGGAATAGGAGGAAATTGAGAGGAAAGAGGAGAAGAGAGAGATAGTGGAAAAGAAAACGGAGAAAGGAAAAGAAGAAACAGGGAAGTGGAAGGTAAAGGAGAGTGAGAGGAGAGAAAGGAAGAGGAAAGAAGGGGAAAGGAAAGGAAAGGAAAGGAAAGAAATGAAGAATGAATGAATGAAAGAAGGAAAGAAAGAAAGAAAGAAGGAAAGAAAGAAAGAAAGAAGAAAAAAGAGAGAGAGAGAGAGAGAGAGAGAGAGAGAGAGAGAGAGAGAGAGAGAGAGAGGCGAAAACACAAACACAACAAACAACGTCTATATATTCCTTCTAATTAAGACGCAAAATCATTATTGTGGACCAAAAATAAACTGATTATCGACGTGAACTTTGCCGTTGAAGGTCACTGGCGGAGGAGGAAGAAGAAGAAGAAGAAGAAGAAGAAGAAGAAGAAGAAGAAGGAGATGAAGAAGAAGAAGAAAAAGAAGGAGAATGAAAAAGATTGGAAAGAGAGTGAGAAAAGTGGGAAGAGAGAAAAGTGATAAAGAGGAACCAAAGAATAAAGAGAAAAGGAGGACGAATGAAAGGGTTAAGAGGAACGAGGAAGAAAGAGGAAGAGGGAAAAGAATAAAAGATGAGAAAAAGAGAAAAAGATGAAGAAAATTATCACTAGGAGGGGAAAATAAGGAAAAGAGGGAATGGAGAGAAAAAGAAAAGGAATGACTTGAGAGGGAAAAGGAGAAGGAAAAGAGGAAGGAAGAGGAAACGGGAAAGCTGAGAGAAAAAAAAAAGAAAAGAAATGGTATGGAAGGAAAGAAAGAGAGAGAAAAAGAAAGGGATAAGATCGGAAAATGGGAAAGTTTAAAGAGAAAAAAAAGGAACGAAATAAAAAATAAAAAATGAAGGAAAGGGGAGGAAAGGAAAGAGGAGGAGGAGGAGGAGGAGGAGGAGGAGGAGGAGGAGGAAAGGAAGGAAAGGAAAGGTGGTGGAGGAGAAAAACGTGTCTTCTGATTGGCTATTTCCTCTCTCTCTTGAAGACTCTCTGCGGAGAGCTTGACGTCGAATTCTTTAACGCCTGGAACCATTTCTACGGCCAGAGTAGACTTTTCCAAAGGGACGGCATACACCTGTCCCCCATCGGGGCAGCCAGATTTGGAAGGCTCCTCAACAACGCCGTTCGTAACGCCCGAACAACAAAACGACTCTCAGCCACGTCCTTCCATCCCGCCCGTGTAAATAGACACCTCACACCGCAACAGACTCGTAACATTGAACCCTCCAGTAACTCTATTACCAAGCTTCAAGATAACCTAAGAGTCCTTAGTTTCAATGCGCGTAGCCTAAGAAACAAATTTGATGAACTGCGATGTCTTGCTCTGACAGAAAACTTTGACGTAATTGCTATAACCGAAACATTTATCGACACCACTAATATTGATTTAAGTTCCGAATATAACATAGATGGCTACAGATTCTTCAACAATGATCGTATAAACCGTAGAGGGGTGGTGTCGCCCTTTTGTCAAAAGCTACTTGCAACCTACTGACAAAACACCAAGAAACAGTAACGTTGAACATTTGTGCGTGCGAGTAAACATTGCAAAAGTCAATTTAAATATATCTGTCACTTACAGGCCTCCGGGGCAATCACTTGATGGCGATCTTGAAATGTACAGCGTCTTAAGGCAGTCACTTAATAACAGCGACTCACTGATACTAGGAGACTTTAACCTCCCCATATCGACTGGGCGACACTGTCGGGTACAGAAGGTGAGTCCCATAGAATGATCGAATTTCTAGAGGAAAATTATCTAAGCCAAATGGTTTCTGAACCAACTCGACAAAATAACATACTTGACCTTGTTATAGCGACCCAAGATAACCTAGTCAGTAATGTCACGGTAGGAGAACACCTCGGTTCCTGCGATCATAAACTAGTGCGCGTTGACATTAGAGCTCAAACATCGGTGACTGAAAATAAAGTTAAGGTGCCCAATTTCAAAAGAGCCAACTTCGTAGAAATCCGACGAAAACTAATAGATATGCAACTATCAGATGACGGCAATGCAGAGGACGCCTGGCTAAACTTTAAAATCACTTACTCACTCAGCAGGACACATTTGTCCCCTTGTGCGAGAAGCGAATTAACACTAATAAAAGTCCACCTTGGTTTAATAGCGAAATTAAACACTCAGTCAAGGAGAGAAAATTGTCTTACAGGTTAAAGAAAGACCAAAGCACGCCTGAAAACATTAGACTTTACAATGATGCAAGGCGACGAGTAAAAGATTAGTGCATCAGGCAAAGCGTAGATATGAAGAAAATATTGCAGCCAACTGTAAAATAATCCGAAATCCTTCTTCAGTTACATAAACAACAGAAAGGCGATCAGAAGTGGAATTGGACCTTTAATAAACAGCGACGGTGCACTAGTGACTGACAGCCAACACGTTGCAAACCTATTAAATAATTACTTTTCCTCGGTGTTTAATAATAACAGTCCTCCCACCACCACCACCAACACCAGTACGAATGTAAAGCCTGAGCATGCATTGTCTAACTTTGAAATAAAACCCGCTTAAGTCGTTAAAGCCCTAAAATCAATTAAAAAAAATAAATGTCCTGGACCTTATAATGTATTTCCAACTCTGCTGAAATAAACAAAGAGCTAAATAATCTCCCCTCACAACCGTATTCAATATGTCCTTGCGACAAGGCATTGTCCCTTCAGATTGGAAAAAGGCTAACGTGACACCGATTTTAAGAAAGGAGACAAAAAGTACCAGGTAATTACAGGCCCATTAGTCTAACTTCGGTTGTAGGTAAGCTACTTGAGGGCATAATTAGAGACAAAATTGTGAGTTACCTTGAAAGCCACTCATTAATTGGGGACTCACAACATGGCTTCCGAAACAAAAGATCCTGCCTATCAAATCTATTAACCTTTATAACGACCTCTTCACTGTTTATGACGTAACCAAATCACTGGACGTAGTCTATCTTGATTTCAGAAAGCGTTTGATAAAGTCCCGCATCATAAATTACTTTACAAATTAAAACAAATAGGTATTGACGGTCAGGTAAACCAATGGATCGCGAATTGGTTGAGCAACAGACAACAAAGAGTAGTGATTGACGGATTTAACTCAGAGTGGGCGCCTGTCACTAGTGGCGTCCCTCAGGGCTCGGTTCTTGGCCCAGTGCTCTTCATTATTTACATCAACGACGTGGATGTTGGACTCAATAACCGCATTAGTAAATTTGCAGACGACACAAAGATTGGTAACTCGGTTCTCACTGACGAAGACAGGCAAAGCCTCCAAGAGGATTTGCACAAAATTTCAGCTTGGTCGGATAGATGGGAGATGCCCTTTAACGTAGACAAGTGCCAGGTCCTTCAAGTTGGAACGAGGAATAAAAAGTTTGATTACGAAATGCGCGGCGTTAAACTCACAAGCGTTCAATGCGTTAAGGACTTGGGAGTCAAAATCGCGTCAAACCTCAAATTCTCATATCAATGCATCGATGCAGCAAATAAAGCGAACAGAATGTTGGGCTTCATTAAAAGAAACTTTTTATTTAAGAATAAAGATGTAATACTCCCGCTCTACAACAGTTTAGTCAGACCCCACTTGGAATATGCGGTACAGTTTTGGTCTCCTCACCATGCAAAGGATATTGCTAAATTAGAAGGTGTTCAGCGTCGGGCAACGAAAATTATCCCTTCCTTGCGCAACAAATCCTACGAAGAAAGGCTTTCTACCCTTAACATGTTCTCTCTTGAGAAACGTCGCCTCCGAGGAAAACTGATCGAATGTTTTAAAATACTTAATGGTTTCACGAATGTAGACAGATCAACATTGTTTATGATCGATGACACTTTGCGCACGAGGAACAATGGCGTAAAACTCAGATGTAGACAAGTAAATTCAGACTGCACCAAATTTTTCTTCACCAACGTTGTAGTGCGAGAATGGAATAAGCTCCCATCATCAGTGGTCCAGTGTAACACGATTGACTCCTTCAAAATAAGCTCGACCGTCACTTCCTTCAACTTAATATCAACTAGAGTAGAAATGCAACGTTTTGGAGTCTTCTGATTAATGTAAAATCACTTAGGTTTAAGGACAGACCACCAAGTCTGGACCATGGGTCTGTGTGGTCTGATTTGCTATGTAATCTATGTAAATCTCTCTCTCTCTCTCTCTCTCTCTCTCTCTCTCTCTCTCTATATCTATTTCTTTCTGTTCCCTTTTTCCTCTTTTCCTTTCTTTCGTTTCTCCATTTTCTCCTTTCTCTTCGTTTTTCTCTTCCTTTCCTCTCCTCACCCCATCTCCTTTTGTTTCATTTCCTTTCCTTCTCTTCCCTTTCCTCTCCTTTCTTTTCCTTTCCTTTCCTTTCCTTCTCCTTCCCTTTTCTCTCCTTTTCCTTTCCTTTCCTTTCCTTCTCTTCCCTTTCCTCTCCTTTATTTTCCTTTCCTTCTCATCCCTTTCCTCTCCTTTCTTTTCCTTTCCTTTCCTTCTCTTCCCTTTTCTCTCCTTTTCCTTTCCTTTCCTTCTCTTCCCTTTCCTCTCCCTTTCCTTTCCTTTCCTTCTCTTCCCTTTCCCATCTCCTCTCGTTTATTTTCCTTTCCTTTCTTTTTCTTCCCTTTCCTCTCCTTTATTTTCCTTTCCTTCTCTTCCCTTTCCTCTCCATTCTTTTCCTATCCTTGCCTTTCCTTCCCTCCATTTTCATATATTTTCTTTACATTTCCTATCAGTGGGAATCTTGCAGTCTGTTTTATCTCATATCATAAAAATCACATACGGACAGACCGACGGACAGACAGACCTTGACGCAAACACATAAGCAGTCAGTATGTACCTAACTGCGCCGTATTTTTCGTCTGTCCTTGCCTAATATGTCGCGGCTTGTCCTTGAAATGCGGGTAAAAAAAGGATATTGTTTTGCTATGATTTTTCTTTTTTTCCCTTTTTTTTTTCTTTTTTGGCGAGTTGTTTTTTTTCTTCTTTTTTTTACTTGTTTTCTTTTTTTACGTTGGATTTTGTTTTGCCAGGATTTTTCTTTTCTTCCTTTTTTTCTTTTTTGGTGAGTTGTTGTTTTTTTTGTTTTTTTACTTATTTTCTTCTTTTACGTTGGATTTTGTTTTGCCAGGATTTTTCTTTTTTTTTTTTACTTATTTTCTTCTTTATTTTCTTACTTATTTTCTACTTCACGGTTGTTGTTTTTTACCCTTTCATGAATACCAACAAACACACACACACACACACACACACACACACACACACACACACACACACAAACAAACAAACAAACAAACAAACAGACTAGCTCTTTCAAATAGTTCCGCAAAATCCATTATGACCAGAAAAAAAAAAATATATATATAAATATATATTCTATATGTATGCATATATATATATATATATATATATATATATATATATATATATATATATATATATATATATATATATTTTTTTTTTTTTTTTTTTTTTTTTTTTTTGCTGACGAACTTTACCCAGTGACCTTCTAAGGGAATTGCTGGACTGTCTTATCTCCTCTCTGCAGGTACTCGCGCACTGGGGCCAGGCGCAGTTGTTTGGAGGTAAGCTGAAGGCTGTTATCTCTGTGCTGAACTTCCCATCGAGTGCAGAGAAATCTTGGGAAAGTGCAATGTGGGAATGTTATTGTTGGGTTGAAGTGGGGAGGTAGTGGTGGTGGTGGTAGATGTAGAAGTAGTAGTAGTAGTCGTAGTAGTAGTAGTAGTAGTAGTAGTAGTAGTAGTAGTAGTAGAGGAAGAAAATTTATAGGAGGGGAAAAATAAGGAAAAGAATGAATGGAGAGAAAAAGAAAAGGATTGATTTGAGAAGGAAAAGGAGAAGGAGAAGAGGAAAGAAAAGGAAACGAAAAAGCTGAGAGAGAAAGAAAGAGAAAGAAAAAGAAGAAAAAACAGTATGGAAGGAAAGAAAGGGAGAGAAAAAGAAGGGAAGATAAAGAGAGGGATAAGATAGGAAAATGGGAAAGTTAACGTAAATCGAAACAAAACAATCATCAAAAAAATAAATTAAAAAGTTCCCCCTAAAAGTACGCTCCTCGTGATTTATATGTTTGCTTTGATTACGTTTTATGTGAAAGCAATAGACTTTTTTTTTTTTTCATTTAAAAAAAAAAGGATTCAGCTTCAGGGCACCCGCACAGAGGCTTTCCATATACAGGGGCCTTGTCCGCCCTCGTATGGAGTATGCATCTCACGTGTGGGGGGGCTCCACTCACACAGCTCTTGTAGATAGATTGGTGTCTAAGGCTCTTCGTCTCATCAACTCTCCTCCTCTTACTGACAGCCTTCTACCACTTAAATTCCGTCGCCATGTTGCTTCTCTTTCTATCTTCTACCGATATTTTCGTGCCGACTGCATGCCTCCCCCCTTCCCGCGGCCCCGCTGCACGCGACTTTCTACTCATGCTCATCCCTATACTGTCCAAACCCCTTATGCAAGAGTTAACCAGCATCTCCATTCTTTCATCCCCTTCACTGGTAAACTCTGGGACAGTCTTCCTTCGTCTGTATTTCCTCCTGCCTATGACTTGACCTCTTTCAAGAAGAATGCATCAAGACACCTCTCCACCCGAAATTGACCTCTCTTTTGGCTACTCTTTACTTTTTACTTTTGTTTTGTGGGAGCGACGAGTAGCGGGCTTTTTTGGGGGGGTACTGTTTTTGTTGCCCTTGAGCCGTGTCCTTTGATGTAAAAAAAAAAGGCAAAAAAAAAGCCCACCTTATTAAAAAAAAACATTGTCACTTCTCCAGAAAAACGAAAAATAAAAGAGGATTCAAACGCAAAATTCAAAATCGGTTCAAAATTCAAAATCGGACTCAAAACTCAAAATCGGACTCAAAATCCAACATCGGTTCAGAATTTAAAATAGGTTTCAAAATTCAAAATCGGTTCAAAATTCAAAATAGGTTTCAAAATTCAAAATCGGTTCAGAATTCAAAATAGGTTTCAAAATTCAAAATCGGTTCAAAATTAAAATCGGTTCAAAATACAAAATCGGCTCAAAATTCAAAATCGGTTCAAAAATCAAAATCGGTTCAAAATTCAAAATCGGTTCAAAATTCAAAATCGGTTCAAAATTCAAAATCGGATCAAAATTCAAAACGGAGTACTTTCGAACGCCGTCACAAACCAGCCAAAGTTGCCAGATTGTCTTACTCAGCCTCTTATATTCACCGACTTCCGACCCAAAAACTGTCTCGTGGACCCCAATAAGGAGATTCACTTATAATTATCGTTAAAATAGTTAATTCCTGATGTTTCTTGGCAATAGTTAGACGTCAGAAGCCGGTAAATACTATGCTCTGAGTACGACAATCTGGCAACGGTGAAACCAGCTTTTCGGCGCATTCTGAGGCTCACGAGGCAATACGCACGCCGTTGCCACGTGTCTCGGTGACTTGTTATTTACTGCGTGTGAAAGCATAGATGTCATAGTCCCACATTCTCGAGGCTCACATACCCACGTTTCGTCGAGGTTGTGGGTATTTCCATGCGTAGTTTCATGAGCCTAGTGACAGTTAGACAAGGCTTCTGTACCTGAACGCTTAAGACACACGTGGGAACCCGACTAATCTCCCTTGTGGCCTTGGGAAATGGTTGTTTTGAATACCGCAAGCGCTTGAGAATGCGATACCATAGTTTTCTGTTTCTTTGAGTGTGGGAAGCGGTTAGACAAGCACTCATGTCATCCCTTTTATCGTCTGTCCTCATGAAGCTTATATCTGTATCCAGCTAGCGTCTCCCTCGTCTGTGTTTAAGTATAAGGGAACTCAACACTGTATTTTAAATGGTATATAGATTTGTATTAGTTATGGCGGATGGATCGATGAAGTGGTGTTAGATTTACCTGTCTAGTTGATGTTACCTGGAGAGTCTTTGATGGTAGTGAGGGAAAGGGAGGGAAAAATAGAGAAGAGAATGACGAGCGAAAAGACAGAGATGGGGGAAGAAAAAGAGGAGTAGAACGAGGAAGGAAAAGGAAACAAACAGGAATAAGAGGAACGCAAGAAAGAATCGAAGTTAGTGAGGGGAAGGAAAGGAAGAATAAAACGAAAATGAGAAGCAAAAAGAAGAAGGAGAAGAAAAAAAGGAGAAGAAAAAGAGGAGAAGGACATGAGGAAGAAGTGGGAACCGAAAAGGAATAAGAGAAACGTAAGAAAGAATCGAGGTTAGTGAAGGGAAGGGAAAGGAAGGATTGAAAAGAGAGTGGCAAAAAGACGGAACAAGAAGTGGAAAAAGAAAAAGAGGAACAGAAGGAGAAACGAAAGGAGTGGAAAAAAGAAAAGGAATAAGAGACGTAAAGAAGAATCGAAGTTAGTGAGGGAAAGGGAAAGGAAGGATAGAAAAGAGAGTGGCAAAAAGAGGGAATAAGAAGAAGTGGACGAAGAAAAAGAGGAGGAGGAGAAGAAGAAAAGAAAGGAGTGGAAAAACGAAAAAGAATAAAAGGAAGAAAAGAGAAAGGAATGGAAAAAAGGAAAAGAATGAAAGGAGAGGAAGGAGAAAAGGGAACCGTAGAAAAACAGGGGAAGAAAAAGAGAAAAGGAGGAGGAGGAGAAAAGAAAGGAGTGGAAAAACGAAAAAGAATAAAAGGAAGAAAAGAAAAGTGGGAAAACGGAAAATAATAAAAGGAGTGAAAGAAGAAAAAGGGAGAAGAAAAAAAATTAAAAAAAGAAGAAAAAAAGGAATAAAAAAAAGAGAAAGAAAGTACCTAATTAACAGACCAATTCGCGAGGACCCAAACTAATTACCTGAACACCAATTAGATGAACGAGACACTTTATAGGCCTACCCTCTCTCTCTCTCGTCCACTTCCTTTCAAGCCATTTTTTTTTCTCGTGCTAACCAGAATTCTTTATTTCCTCCTCCTCCTCCTCCTCCTCCTCCTCCTCCTCCCTACTCTCTTAGTCTTTTCCTCCCCTTTACTTTTTCTCTTTGATTTATTTTTTATGCGTCTCTCTCTCTCTCTCTCTCTCTCTCGTCCTCCTTTTCCTATATATCTTCGTCTTCCTCCTCCTCCTCCTCCTCCTTCTCCTCCTCCTCCTCCTCCTCCTCCTCCTCTTCCTCCATCTTGACCTTATTTTATTTTTTTGTCCACTTTCCTCCTTCCTTTCCTCTCCTCCTCTATTTCCTCCACCTTGTTAACCCTTCCCTCCATTCCTCCAATTTTCTCTCCTCCTCCCTTCTTTCCTTCCTTTCACCTATTCTCTCTTTCCTCCTCTCCTCCTCTTTTCCCTCCATCCCTTCCCTCCCTCCTTCCCTCACCCTCCACCCCTCCCTCCACCCTTCCCTTCCCTCCCTTCCCTTCTCTCCTTTCCTTCGCTTAATCCTTTTTCGTGGAGGTAAAAAGGATTGATTTCAGCACCCTGACAACCTCCACTACCCACACACTCTCTATATATATATATATATATATATATATATATATATATATATATATATATATATATATATATATATATATATATATATTTTTTCTCTTTTTTCGCTTCATTTTATTTTTTTTTGCCCTTTTGTCTACTTTTTATCTTCTCCTCTTCTTCTTCTTCTTCTTTATCATTATTTTTATTCTTCTCTCTTTCTCTCTCTCTTTAACATATTTTATTTTTCCCTTTCTCTCCACCTTTTTTTTTTTTTACTCCTTTACCTTTTCGTCGTCTCTCTCTCTCTCTCTCTCTCTCTCTCTCTCTCTCTCTCTTACGCCAAATTTATACAGGCAAGTTATAATTTTCCTGCGGCGTCTTAGAGTGAGAAACGAGAGCCTTTGCCGTGAGTATTGAAGGCGTGAAGAATTGGGGAGAGAGAGAGAGAGAGAGAGAGAGAGAGAGAGAGAGAGAGAGAGAGAGAGAGAGAGAGAGAGAGAGAGAGAGAGAGAGAGAGAATTGTGGTATAAATCTTCCTCGTTTGAACCTAAGTAATAATATATTCTTGTAGTAGTAGTAGTAGTAGTAGTAGTACTAGTAGTAGTAGTAGTAGTAGTAGTACTAGTAGTAGTAGTAGTAGTAGTAGTACTTTTAAGAAATCAAGTTATATTCTTTCTCCTTCCTTAACTTCTTCTCTTCCTCCTCCTCCTCCTCCTCCTCCTCCTCCTCCTCCTTATTCATTGTAATCAGTACTTTTTCCATTTTTTTATTCTTCATCTTCCTGTTACTCCCATTCCTCCTCCTCCTCCTCCTCCTCCTCCTCCTCCTCCTCCTCCTCCTCCTCCTCCTCATTCATCGTAATCAGTACTTCTCTTTCTCTAATTCGACCACAAAAAAAAACTTTCCCACAAACGACAAATTACGTTAAAATATGAAAAATGTTGAACTTTTACGAGTGTCTCTCTCTCTCTCTCTCTCTCTCTCTCTCTCTCTCTCTCTCTCTCTCTCTCTCTCTCTCTCTCTCTCTCTCTCTCTCTCCACCCCTCTCCCCCTCTCTCCCTCCCAGAATATACAGGCTTTCACTAATACAATTGTAACCTGACCAGACCACTGACACAGACGTACAGAACAGGGTCAGAGAGGGAGATATGAATACGAGGGAAAGGAGAGGATGAAGCCAAGAGAAAAATAATGAAAAAATGAGACAGCGAAGAACGTAAAGAAGTCGGAGGGTAAGAGAGTGAAAGGAATTAAGGGGAAAGGAATATAGAAAGGGAAATATAGTGTAGAAACGAAGGGCAGAGTTATGTATAGCAGGAAAATGAGAGGAGTGTTTAGACCAGAGAGATGAATTGTGGAAACATGAGACAGAGAAGAATACATGAGTTAGAGGTTAAAAGAGAAAGAATTATAAAGAAAAAGAAGTGAATAGAGAAATATAGGAAAGAGTTATACATACGAGAAAAATGAGAGAAAGATGATAAACACGAAGAAAATGAAGAAAAAAAGCTAAATTAGTTAGAGGAGGAGAAAGAGAAGAATTTAATAAAGAAGAGAAAATAACAGAAAGAGAAAGGAAAAGAAAGAAAGAAATAGAGGAAACAAGAACTATAAGGAAAATAAAGAACACCAATAAGAAATATGAATAAAAATGAGGAATAAAAGAAAATAGAAAAAGTTGGATAGATATAGAAAAAGAAAAACATAGACGGACGATGCAGATGAAGTAAAAGAGAGAGAGAGAGAGAGAGAGAGAGAGAGAGAGAGAGAGAGAGAGAGAGAGAGAGAGAGAGAGAGAGAGGAAAAGGAAAACTGAGTGAAAGGAAAAGGAGGAGGAGGAGGAAAGGAAATAAATTAAAAGAGGGAGAGGAAAAAATACAAAAAAAAGAAAGGAGAAAAGAAAGAAGCAATTGAAGAAAAAGGAGATTAAGGAAAAGGAGGAGGAGAGAAAATATGTTAAAAGAGGGAGAGAAAAATACGAAAAAAATAAGAGAATGAAGAAAAAAGAAGACAATAAAAGGAAAAGGAGGAGGAGGAAAGAAAATATGTTAAAAGAGGGAGAGGAAAAATACAAAAAAAGAAAGAAGAGAAAGGAAGAGGAGGAGGAGGAAAGAAAATATATTAAAGGAGGGAGAGGAAAAATATGTAAAAGAAAGTAAATGAAGAAAAAGAAGACTGAGGAAAAGGAGGAGAGGAAAAATACGAAAAAGAAATAAGAGAATGAAGAAAAAGAAGACAATGAAAGGAAAGGGAGGAAGAGGGCAGAAAATATATTAAAAGAGAGAGAAGAAAAATACGAAAAGAAATAAGAGAATGAAGAAAAATGAAGACAATAAAAGAAAAGGGAGGAAAAGAGGGAGAAAGAAAATATGCTAAAAAAAAAAAGAGAGACGCAATAGAGAAAACGTAAAATATAAGTAAAACAAGACAACACAACATCAAATACGTTCAGAGAGTAGACGTTCACTTCCCTTCCGCCAGACGATTGGATTCCATAAGCTGCTTTGCGTCCGGATAAAAAAATAAAAAAAATTGCAGTTCTAAAGGAAAAAGGAAAAATGTCGAGAGTACATACACACACACACACACACACAGAATGAAGAGATGTATTTTCAGTAACGTTCCATATAAAATAACAATAAAAAAATAATGAAATAGAGAAATGATACAAAAAAAACAGATATTTGCTTTAATTGAACTGACTGTTAACTATGATATATTTTTGTTCTATGTTAATTGTAGAAAAATAGATAGACAGATAGATATATAGATAGATAGATAGATAGATAGATAGATAGATAGATAGATAACAGGAAATTCATTGATCAAGTTAGTTTGAGTTTAGTGAAAAAAAAAATAGATAAATACATGTAATTCACGTAAACTCAATAATAATAATAATAATAATAATAATAATAATAATAATAATAATGCCTCATGAAGCGAGTCTGAGTCTTTACAATCTCCTCCTCCTCCTCCTCCTCCTCCTCCTCCTCCTCCTCCTCCTCCTCCTTAATGAAGCTCCTTACCTGCCAAAGTTCCTTCCTCGAGCTTGAAGACCTTGAGGAGAAGACAGGTGTGCAGACAGGTGTGTAGACAGGTTTGGAGAGGAAGAAGACAGGTATAGCAGGTGTAGTATTGGAGAGAGAGAGAGAGAGAGAGAGAGAGAGAGAGAGAGAGAGAGAGAGAGAGAGAGAGAGAGAGAGAGAGCAGGTGTATAGGAAAGGACAGGTGTGTGACAGGTGTGTGATGAAAGGAGACAGGTGTAAAGTTAATTAGTATACCCAAGGCAGGTGTGTTAGTCATATGTGTATTCTCTCTCACACACACCTGCAATCCCTTACCTAATTAGTCTCCATACCTGTCTTATTTTCTTTTCACATACCTGTTTAACCTTTTATTCTCTCTCACACACCTGACTAGACTCCTAAAACACACACACACACACACACACACACACACACACACACACACACACACACACACACACACACCTATATTAACTTTCTTCTCTCTCTCTCTCTCTCTCTCTCTCTCTCTCTCTCTCTCTCTCTCTCTCTCTCTCTCTCTCTCACACACACACACACACATCTGTCCTCTCTCACCCCAAACTCCCTCCCATCCTTCCCTTCTCTTCATGGAGCGTCACTATAGAAAAAATACGCGCTCTCTACTAACAAGCTGGGCCTAAGCATCTCCGGGGACCTTCAAGAGAGCTTAGTGAGGTAAAGAGATGAGGTAGAGAAAAAAAAGGAAGGGAAAGCTTGTGTGTAAAGAGATGAAGAGGAGGAGGAGGCAGAGGAGGAGGAGGAGAAATAGGAATAAAGGGAGGAGGAGGAGGAGAAAGAGGAGAAATAAAAACAGAGGATGAAGAGAGGGAGGAGGAGAATGAAAGGAGAAAGGAGGAGGATAGGGAGAAGGGATAAGTTATGAGTGAAGGAAAGAGAAGAAGAAAAGGGAAAAGATAGACGATGAAAAGAAAGAGGTGGAGGAGAAATAAAAAAAAGAATAATAGAGAGAATTAGTAACGTAAATAACAACGAATAGAAGAAAGAGAAATAGGAATAAGGGGAGAAGAAGAAGGAGGGAGAAGAGAAAGAGGAGAAATGAGAACAGAAAGAAGAAGGATAGAGAGAAATGATAACAAGTGATGAATGAAAGAAGGAAGAGGAGGAGAAGGAGAAGAAAGAGGCTGGGAAGAGAATGAAGAAGTGATAGGGAGGAGGAGGAGGAGGAGGAGGTTGAAGGTAATGAAAATTGAAAGGAGGAGGAAGATGGAGAGAAATGGAAGCTTAAATGATGAAAGAGAGGAGGAGGAGGAAAAGAAGATAAAGGAGGAGGAGGAGGAGAAAGAAGATAAAGGAGGAGGAGGAGGAGAAAGAAGAGAAATGAAGATGAAAACCAAAAGAAACAAAAAGATAAAGATAAATAAAAGGAAAAAAAGAAGAAAATAGAAAAAGAAGAAAATAAAAACAAAAAAAGGTAAAAATAAAAGGATGAAAAGTTTAAAGAAAGGAAGAAAAGAAAGAAGAAAAAGAGGAAGCGAAAGACAATGTTAAGAGGAGATAATGAAGAAAATTAGAATTGAAAGTGATACATGAAAGGAGGAGGAAGAGGAAGAAGAAGAAGAAGAAGAGGAGGAGGAGGAGGAGGAGGAGGAAGAAGAAGAAGAAGAAGAGGAAGAGGAAGTGGGGGAAAACAGAATACAAAACAAGATAACGAAGATGAATGAACAAGAAGAAGAAGAAGAGGAGGAGGAGGAGGAGGAAGAAGAAGAGGAAATAGCCACAGTGGATTCAGGAAGGAAAAACAAGCCTGAAGGAAAACAAGAAAATATTAAAGAAGAAGAAGTTAGAAGAGGAAGAGGAAGAGGAGGAGGAGGAGGAGGAGGAGGAGGAGGAAGAGAAAACAAAGAATAACATAAAAAAAGAGAAAAGGAACCAAAGACGAACAGAAAGAAAATGGAAAACTTGGATAAAGAAAAGAAAAAAAATAGACGAATGAAGTAAATAAAGGAAAATAGGAAGGAAAAAGAAGGAAAAGGAAAAGTAAGAGAAAAAGAAAATTACGAAAAGGAAAAGGAGGAAAAGAGGAAAAATGAATAAAGACGAAAAATATGAAGAAAAAAATGGAAAAAAAATTAGAAAGAGGAATGAAAAGAAATTAAGAAAAGAAGAAGAAAAAGAAAATGAGGAGAAAGTAATTAAAAAGTCTCGTAAGCAACTCTCTCTCTCTCTCTCTCTCTCTCTCAAGCAGCCATTAATCTCCCTCTTCTCTCTCCCAAAAACGTACCCTATATTAATCCTCCTCCTCCTCCTCCTCCTCCTCCTCCTCCTCCTCCTCCTCTGCTTCCCCTTCCTTCTTATTTTCAACTTCTTTGCCCTCCGTCTATTAATTTTTCTCTTCATCATCTTTCCTCTCCTCCTCCTCCTCCTCCTCCTCCTCCTCCTTCTTCCATTCTCATTTTCTTTATATTTTCTCTTTCGTTTTTTTTTTTCAATCTTCGTTTTCTTTTTCTCCTCCTCCTTCTCTTCCTCCTCCATCTCCCTCCTCTTCTCTCTTCTCTTCCTCTCCTGTTCTTCTTTCTCATCTACATCTTCCTCTTCCTCATTCTTCATTCTCTTCATTTCTCTCTTCCTCCTCCTCTTTATTTCTGATTTTCATGAACCTTTTCCTCTTCCTCCTCTTTCTTTCTCATACTCTCTTCTTCCTTCCTTCCTTCGTCTTCCTCCTCCTCCTCCTCCTCCTCCTCCTCTAACCTTGAATTCAAACTAAAAATATATAATAATGTCAATAATGTTAATTGCAAAAGCAGAAATTTTAACTTTTTTTATCGGCAAGTGTTTCTTTTTTTCTTTCTCGACTTAGTTTCGTTTCGCACTAATTACGTCTTATCAATAGAAGAGAAGGAGGGAGGAGGAGGAGGAGGAGGAGGAGGAAGAGAGGAATGGAAGGGGGAAGAGAAGTGGGTAGGAGGACGAGGAGGAGGAGGAGGAGGAGGAGGAAGAAAGAAGAGAGATAGAAGGGAGGGAAAAGGAAGAAAAAGAATGGAAAGAAAAGGAGAAAAAGATGAAAGGAAGGAAAAGAGGAATTAGAGCAGCAGAGGAAACGAGGAGAGAAGAATAGAGATAAAAGGGAAGGAAAGGGGAGGGAAGGAGTGAAGGAGTGGAGGAAAAGGAAGAAAGGAAGGATGAGAGGAAGAGAGACAAGAGGAAAAAATAAGGAGGAAGAAGATGGAAGAGGAGGAGAGAGGAAGGAAGGAAAGAGAGAGAGAGGAAGAGAGAGCGAGAGAGAGAGAGAGAGAGAGAGAGAGAGAGAGAGAGAGAGAGAGAGAGAGAGAGAGAGAGAGAGAGAGAGAGAGACGAATTCAGAGACACACAAACAAATAAAAAAGAAAAAAGAAAGAAAAAAAAACGGAAATTAAGTGTTTTATCTCCTTTCTCATTTATGTTCTCTCTCTCTCTCTCTCTCTCTCTCTCATATTAGTTGGCAATATTGACCACAAGTTTCCTTATCAATTAAAGTTAGTCTTGTGAGAGAGAGAGAGAGAGAGAGAGAGAGAGAGAGAGAGAGAGAGAGAGAGAGAGAGAGAGAGAGAGAGAGAGAGAGAGAGAGAGAGAGAGAGAGAAGTTAGTGTATGTGCTAGTATATATTTCTCAACCTTTTCTTTTTTTTTCCTCTTTTTCCTTTATTTTCTTCTTTATTTTCTTTCTTTCTTTATTTATTTTATTTTGGAGCTTAATAAACCTTCAATTATTTTTATTTTTTATTTTTATCTTACTGTCTAACTGGAATTGACTGTGTGTGTGTGTGTGTGTGTGTGTGTGTGTGTGTGTGTGTGTGTGTGTACCGGGACTTTTATATTCCATCAGCGGAGAATTAATACTTTTTTTTCACCCACCCAAAGAAGCTTATTGAAGGAAGATTCCGAATACACAGGTCAGAAAAATCGGGAGAATACAACGTTAAAAAAATCAGGAGAATACTCACAGTTTTTTTTCTGGAGATTCAAAGTGAAAAAAATCAGTAGAGGAGAGGGAGAAGGAGGGGGAGAGCGCAACCAGGTAAAGAGAAGAAGAGGAGGAGGAAGGAACGGAAGAGAGAAAAAGAGAGATAGAGAAGAAAAAGAAGAAGAGAAAAGAAGAGAAGAAAAAGAAAGTATTGGTGTTGTTGATAAGAGAGAGAGAGAGAGAGAGAGAGAGAGAGAGAGAGAGAGAGAGAGAGAGAGAGAGAGAGAGAGAGAGAGCAACAGGGATAACTGAGGTATTATGTGTAAGGGTCAAAGGTCAATGCCATTAGTAAGCAAAGTTCAGAGAAATGGAAAAGGAGTTAGAGAAGGAGAGGAAGAGGAAAGATCGATAAAAAGAAAATTATGAAGAAAAAGAAGATGAAGAAGAAAAAGAAGAGAGGAAAGGATGAAGGGAAGAAGATGAAGAAGAAAAGGACAAAGGAAAGGATGAAGGAAAAGAAGATGGAGAAGAAAAAGGAGAATTTTTTTTTATTGAGAAGGGGAGGAATAGGGAAACGTTGATAAAGAGGAAATAGTGAAGAAAAAGAAGGTGAAGAAGAAAAAGGAGAGAGGAAATGATGAAGAAAAAGAAGAAATATTATGGGGGGTTTTCTAGCGGAGAGGAATAGGGAAACATTGATAAAGAGGAAAAGATGAAGAAAAAGAAGATGAAGAAGAAATTTTATCTTTATTTCTGTATCTTCGTTTTCTCTTTTCTCTAATTTCACTTCAATTATTTTTTCTTCTTTTTTTCTTTCATTCCTACAGTTTCTCTATTTTTCTTCTTTTTTTTCATTCGTAGTCCAATTTTTCTTTTCTTTTTCCGCCTAGGCCATTTTTCTTCTTTTTTTTCATTCTTAGTTTTTCAATTTTTCTTCTTTTTTTTCTTTCATTCTTAGTCAACTTTTCTTCTTTTTTTCTTTCATTCTTATTTGTTTTATGTTCCCTCGGTTTAATATTTTTTCATTAATTTCTTCTTTTTTCTGCATTTTCATTTTCTTTTTTTTCTAATTTCACTTCAATATTTTTCCTTTCTTTTCTTTTTCATTTTTAATCTCCTCTTTGTTTGTTAGTTTTTCATTCCCTCGTTTTGATATATTTTTCATTAATTTCATCTTTTTTTCTGCATCCTCATTCTCTCTTTTCCTCTAATTTTACTTCAATATTTGTTTTTTTTTCTTTTTTCTTTCATTCTTACAGTCTGTCCTTTTATATGTTTGTTTGTTTATTTTTTGTTTCCTGGTATTAATATTTCTTCACTAATTTCATCTTTTTTTATTCAACAACGTCACTATTTTCACTTTCAGTCTCACGGGATTAATTTATACAACATTATTTTCACTCCATTTTATTCTTTTCTTATTTTCATTGCTCCATTTTCCATTTGCCGGATTTTCCTTTTATTTTTATTTATTTTTTCCTCTCCTTATGTCGCCTTATATCTTTGTGTGCTCTCTCTCTCTCTCTCTCTCATGTCAAGGCTTTTTATTTTATCCTTTTTCCTTTGCATTGATTGGAGACGAGAGAGAGAGAGAGAGAGAGAGAGAGAGAGAGAGAGAGAGAGAGAGAGAGAGAGAGAGAGGTTCAGATCCCTTTAAAACTATTGGAAACTCTTATACTGAAAGAGGCTGTGTATTCCTCCTCCTCCTCCTCCTCCTCCTTCTCCTCCTCCTCCTCCTCCTTCTTCACCATCTCCCTCTTCCTCGACCATTACCACCACCATGACTACCTCTTCAATCTCCTCCTCCTCCTCCTCCTCCTCCTCCTCCTCCTCCTCCTCCTCCTTCTCCTTTGCAGGATTTCAAAACAGTCTTGTCACTCCTCAAATGCACACTCCCAGATTCTTATAGTGAAGTTACCCATTTAGGTGGTTTCCTGTTTTCCTTGCGCTTCTGTCTGTGTGTGTGTGTGTGTATGTGTTCAGAACTGTTTCTATATATCCTTTTATCTATCATCTTTGTCTATCTGTATCTACCTTTTTGTATACATCTATTTATCTACTTTATCTTAACCTACTTTTATCTATTTGTTTGTCTATCAGACCCTCTGTCTTTTTATCTATCAGTATACATCGATTTTTCTTCATTAACTGTCTAATTGAAACTGTTTCCTCCACCTTATTTGTCTTTATTATGTGTCTTTACGTTTGCTGTGTCATCCATTATTCATTTTACACAACCAACAGCTTCCCCTCATTCTTCATTTTCAGATTTTCAAGATGACACAAGCATTTAATCAAAACCTCTTTCACCTCTTACCTGATTTACATGATATTTCTTTTTTACCTTTGCATTCTCATTATTCATTTAAAAAAACTAACACCTTTCCCTCATTCTTCATTTTCAGATTTCCAAAATTTCACAAACATCGAAGTTAAGCCTTTTTCATCGCCTTATATGACATAATAATTTACATGTTAACTTTTGCAATATCATTAATTATTTTTTCAACACAACTAACACTTTCTCATCATTCATATTTTTTAGAGTTTCAAGACGACACCAAACATATAATATCATCCTTCTTCTTTACTCTCCCTGATTCAATGATGCATAATTAACCTGCGCATTGACATTTAACATATATTCAACCTTTCCATTCTTCCTTCCGCGTTTCCAAGATGTCACAAACCCAACCCATGAAAACCATAACCTCCCCCACCTGTCATTACCTTTCCGAGCAGGTGCGTAACTCTGGGGTCATTAACTCACCTTTCCCATTAGAGGTGAGGTGATTAGCGGATGGACGAGCGAGGTGAGGCAAAGTTAGTGTCCATTCACCCATTACGGAGGCGATTTGCTGCTAAGGGAAGGAGATAAGGGTGTTTTTCTAAAGTTTTCTCCTCCAACATCGCCTCTACAATCGCTTATCGTTCTCATTCTTTTCCCATTCTCTTCGCTCTTCCCGTTTTCCTTTAGTTTTCGTTTTCTTT
Organism: Eriocheir sinensis; assembly: GCF_024679095.1. Lineage (NCBI taxonomy): Eukaryota > Metazoa > Arthropoda > Malacostraca > Decapoda > Varunidae > Eriocheir > Eriocheir sinensis. The sequence continues at coordinate 7,043,976 of NC_066562.1, forward strand.
CCGCATTCTCTCTTTCCGTTTTCTTTCTTCTCGTTTTCTTTCTCTTAATCTATTTATCCTCCCATTCTCCTTCTCTTCCCGTTCTATCTCGCTTCCCATTCTCCTTCTCTTCCCGTTTTCCTTCCTCTCCCATTTTCCTTCGCTTCCCATTTTCCTTCACTTCCCGTTTTCTTTAATTTCCAGTAATTCTTTTAGTCCCCGTTCTCTCTCGCTTCCCATTTTCCTTCCTTTCCGTTCTCTCTCGCCTCCCATTTTCCTTCGCTTCCGATTTTCCTTCACTTCCCGTTTTCTTTCATTTCCCGTAATTCTTTTAGTCCCCGTTCTCTCTCGCTTCCCATTTTCCTTCCCTTCCGTTCTCTCTCGCCTCCCATTTTCCTTCGCTCCTCCTTCTCTTGTAAGTTCGTGTAAGGTTTATGTTTTCAATATGGGCGGCGGTAAAGCGTTGAGGTATTGGGGAACGTCGGTTTGGGGCTATTTTTGGAGGTGGTGGTGGTGGTGGAGGTGGTGGTGGTGGTGATGATGGTAGTGGATCTTTTTTTTACTTTTTTATTTCTAGTTTTGTTTTACTTTATTTTTATTTTTATTTTCTTTGTTCTTTTTTTGTTGTTGTTCTGTTTTTCTTCACTTTCTTCTTTTTCTTCTTCTCTCGAGCTACTACTACTACAACTACTACTACTACTGTCACTACTACTACTACTACTACTACTACTACTACTACTTCTACCATTACTACCATTACAAACTGAAAAAAAGTAGAAAAAAAAGAAAAAGGAGAGCAACAACAACAAACAAACAAACAAACAAACAAACAAACAAACAAACAACGACAACAACATCAACAACATTAATCCACCAATCACTTTCAAAATCAATTTCCTGAGCTGAAGCGAACCGATTAAGAGCAACAGGAAATGCCGGGAAATTGAACCTGACAACAGCTAACCATTTCCAGCACAAAGGCCGCGGAGGAGGAGGAGGAGGAGGAGGAGGAGGAGGAGGAGGGGGAGGAGGTACCTAATAATATCCACGATTTATGACATTCTCTCAACCTATCGAAGCCTTTACCTATTTCAATTAATTAACGGATCTTACCTGTAATATCCTGTCGTTAATTACCTCATTATCTATTCATTACCTTTCCGTCACTCATTATCTACCTACTTTTCTTATTCTTTCTTCATTATCTATTATCAGTTTTCTCTAATACCTTTCAGTTATTCTCTATTTCACATTAGCTAGTCATTTTTTATTCATTATCTGGCTTTTCTTAATTACTAAACTCATTATTAATAGCTCATCATTATCTTCATCTTATTCTGGTTTTGCATTATTTGTATTTGTGTGTGTGTGTGTGTGTGTGTGTGTGTGTGTGTGTGTGTGTGTGTGTGTGTGTGTGTGTCGCTTCGCTTCTGATTTGATTAT
>NC_066562.1:7052897-7072897 GCF_024679095.1 Eriocheir sinensis
GTGAAGCAGAACAATTATCTCTCAAGGTCACGAGGCTCTTGGTCGGAGAGAGAGAGAGAGAGAGAGAGAGAGAGAGAGAGAGGACGATGAAAAAAAATAAATCTCTTTCCGCCTTACTTCTTTCCCTTCCTTCTTTCCTCCATTCTCTCTCTCTCTCCCCATTTTCTTCTAATTCTCTTTCTCTTCCTCTTTTCGTCTCTCGTATATTCCCATTTCTTGTCCCTTCTTCCTCCTCTTCCTCTTCCTCTTCCTCCTCCTCCTCCTCCTCTACACATAGCACTGCATTAGCCTCTCTCTCTTCGCCGAACAGAACAGGAACTCGACATGACCGGAACAAGAGTCTGACATGAAAAGTTTTAATTGGTCTAGAAAAAGTTGTTGCCCTCCTCTCTACCTTATTTTCTACCTGTGTGCGTGCGTGTGTGTGTGTGTGTGTGTGTGTGTGTGTGTGTGTGTGTGTGTGGTGGACATTTCAAGCCATTTAGTTGCCTACTCTTATGTGTTTCCATGTTTCTTCTTGTGTTTCTTCTTCTTCTTCTTCTTCTTCTTCGTCGTCGTCGTCGTCTTCTTCTTCTTTTTCCTCCACATCATATTCTTCCTTCCTCTTTCGCCCTCCTTCACCTCCTCCATCATGACCTCCTCCTCCTCCTCCTCCTCCTCCTCCTTTCCCATTTCATTCTCATATAAGTCTTCCTTCATTTTTTCTTCACTTTCTCTTCCTTCCTCTATGGTCTTCCTCCTCCTCCTCCTCCTCCTCCTCCTCCTCCTCCTCCTCGTCTGTCATCTAAGTATTTACAACTCTCATTTCTTCTAAAGTGGAAACAGGAAGACAGGCAGAAGTTCCTCCTCCTCCTCCTCTTCCTCTTCTTCCTCCTCCTCCTCCTCCTCCTCCTCAGAAAATGTGGCTCAATAAACTTTTTTTTGCTACACTTACTAAGAAAAAAAGTCGGTGCTATTTTTTTTTCCTCTCTCTTCATCTCTCTCTCTCTCTCAGTAATAATAATGATAATAATAATATTCGTAATAGAACAAAATCAGAAGCAATACTTTGGTCCTCCTCCTCCTCCTCCTCCTCCTCCTCCTCTTCCTCTTCCTCTCCCTCATTTTCCTTCTCCTCGTCTTCTTCTTCCTCCTCATTTACGTTAAGCGCGATGATCATTTCTTCCTCTTAATCACATTCCTCCTCCTCCTCCTCCTCCTCCTCCTTCCTAATCATCTCCCTTCCTTCACTCAGACGAGGCCATTGTATTAACTTTGTGGCAAACTTACTCACGGGCTGACTAACTGGCTGACTGGCTGACTGGTTGACTGGTTGACTGGAAGACTGACTGAGTGAGGGGATGACTGCCTGGGGAAATGGATGACTGACTGGGTGAATGGGGGACTGGATGACTGAATGGATGGCTGGGTGACTGGATGACTGACTGGTTGACTGGGTGACTGACTGGGGAACTGGATGAGTGGGTGACTGGATGACTGACTGGGTGACTGGATGACTGGCTGGGTGATTGACTAGTTGAGTGGTTAACTTTGTGGATGGATGACTGATTCGTTTTCTGACTGGATGAAAAGATGGATGACTGGTTTTCTTACTGGCCTTATAGATGGATGACTGGTTTTCTCTATGGCTAACTGGATCTGTGAATGGATGACTGACTGTCCAACTGGATGACTAATGAACTGGATAACTGATTTTCTGACGAGTTAACTGAATGGATGACTGGTTAACTGGATGAGTGGATGGTTGAATGGTTAACTGGGTGGATGATTGGCTGACGGGTTGACTGGGTGGACGGAATGAGAGAGAGAGAGAGAGAGAGAGAGAGAGAGAGAGAGAGAGAGAGAGAACGATGGAAAAAAATAATCCTTCCTTCCTCTCTCTCTCTCTCTCTCTCTTCCCATTTCCTTCTAATTCGCTTTCTCTTCCTCTTTTCGCTTCTCATATACTACTGTTACGAATGTGCTGTATGTGAATGATTGTATGTGTAATGTGATGAAATTGTAGCATGATGCAATGTTAGCTCAGCATGGTGCAACTCTACTTGTTGGGACAAGAGAGACAGGAGGGGGCCCGGGGCCGCCGGGCAGGAAGTGCTGAGTCGAGCAGTGGGGGAGCAAGGGTGGCTGAGGAGTTGTAGGGGAGAAGACGCGTGTCTGGGCTTGAGAGAGTGTTGAGCTGCTCCGCTCGCGAGCTGTGTGCATCCGGTGTGCGTGTCTGCCGTGCCCCTGTACTGTGCCTGATTAACTGTTCTGTGCCCTTGAAAGTTGCTGTACTGTGTGAGGAACCTGTCATTAAACTAGAACTTAGTGTTGAACGTGTATCCTTTGTGCCCTGCCTCGTTCTCCCCTCCCCTCGGTGTTCGGTGTGGGCCGCTGTGAGTGACTGGTGCCCGTGTGGTTGTTCTGGTGAGGATCACGCCACCTGCCTGCCCGTGTATGGTGTGTGGTAGGGGGGGTGGCGTAACACTTGGTGTCAAAGGAGTGGGGATAAGTGAACAGTGAAGCGGGCGCCATGACACTCGGCGCGCTTCACTGTTCACCAAGTGGTCGCCGCGAGGGTGAGGAGACGGGCAAGGCCGAGGCTGACCCGGGTGATGTGAAGCCGGGCCAGATGGAATTGTTCGCTGCCATGCTGGCCAGTATGAGGCAGGATTTGGATCAGAGGGCAGACGAGAGGGCACGCGAGCAGGCTCGGAGGGCAGAAGAGAGGGCAGACGAGAGGGCACGCGAGCAGGCTCAGAGGGCAGACGAGAGGGCACGCGAGCAGGCTCAGAGGGCAGAAGAGAGGGCTCGCGAGCAGGCTCAGAGGGCAGAAGAGAGGGCAGACGAGCAGGCACGCCATCTTGCCGAGGTCCTCCAGAGCTGTTTCTCGTCGCTGAAGGTGGAAACCCAGCAGTACACCGACCAGGGCTGCGACAGCGCGAGGAGTGAACGGCTGGAGGAGGTGCGGACCCCGGAAGGCGAGGTCCGAGGCCTGAGGGAGGCGGAGAGGCAGCTGCGAGAGGTAGCACCGTCGCACGCGGAGGAAGAAGGCTCAGTTCTGGCAGGAAGCGCCGGGGCGGCGGTCCTGCAGGGGCCTATCTGGGGCCCCTGGCAAGGACTCCTGGAGCCTGGTAGCGTCGTGGCGGAACCAGTAGCTGCCGCAGGAGGTTGGGGAGCCCCCGCCTCGTTGCCTCCCTCACCCCCTTCCTCTCCTCCATGCCAGCCGGCTCGCAGGTCACTTGGTCCGCTCTCTCTCCCATGGCAGCAGCGAGAGGTGGCAACGTGGTGCGGGGAGGAACAAGAAGGGTCATGTGTGCTGGCGGCGGGTGCACGGGTGGCGGACTGGCGGGGCTCCGCGTGGGGTCCCTGGCAAGGGCCCCTGAAGCCCGGTGGCGTCGTGGCGGAGCCGGTGGAGGCTGCAGGAGGCTGGGAGCCGTCGGAGCTGCTCCTTGGGTCCAGCTGGTGCTGGAGTCGGACCCATTAACCCTGCCTCGTTGCCTCTCACCGCCTCCTCTCCGCCATGCCGGCCGGCTTGCAGCCCACGTGGTCCGCCCGCTCCTCTGAGGCCCCTCGGCCTCCCCGCGCTCAGGGAGGCTTAAGCCAGCGGAGCACGACGGGAAGTTGGCATGGGAGGCCAAGTTCAAGATGCCAGCTGCTGCCCAGGGCTGGGGCGAGGATGAGAAGGCGTTGCTGCTGACGACAGCGCTACGGGGCTCAGTGGACGAGCCAGGCCGCTTGGTGGGGAGCGCCGAGAGGACCTTGGGGCGGCCTGACATGCTGGCCGCTACGCGACTCCGGGACGCGCCACAGAGGCTGTGTGGCGTCACGGGGCACTGCGTGCAGTCTGAGGGCCCAGTGGAGGCTCGTATCGGCGTAGGCAGCGCTGTGGAGCGCCGGCCGATGGACGTCGCCGATCGAGACGAGCCGTGCGTGCTGGGCCTCGACTACCAGACGCAGGGCGAGGCCTGTGCCGACCTTGGACGGGAGCTGGAGAGGCTGCGCGGACAGGCGCCTTTGCTCCCGAAGGTCGGCTGTGCAGAGGTAGTCGCGGCGGAGCGACTACACCTTGCCCCGGGGACGGAGGCCAGGGTCCTGTGTTGCCGGTCGGACGCGATGCCAGCGGAAGGCACGGTGGAGTCCACGGAGGGCCTGCAGCTGCCTGATGGTGTGGCAGCCACACGGAGTCTCGAAGGAGCGGGGGAGGAGTCAGTCACGGTGCTGGTGGCTAACTCCTCCGACGAGGCTCGGGAAGTACCCGCTGGTGCCAAGCTGGGCACCTGTGAGGAGGTGGAGCGCCCAGAGGAGACGTCGGGCAGCGAGGAGTCGGCCGCTGTGGGGCCGCTGCCCGACTTCCTGGAGGATTCGGCGCACCGGAGCGCCGCTCACCTGACGGAGGCGCAGACGAAGGTGCGCCACACCCTGGCTCGGTGCGCGGACGTGTTCAGCAGGGGTGACTTGGATCTGGGCCGCACGGGGCTGGTGAAGCATGACATCAGCACGGGAAATGGTGCACCCACCAGGAGCCCGCCCCGACGTGTCGTGCCGGCCAGGCGGGAGGAACTGCAGCGCGCCGTCAACGAGCTGGCGGCGCAGGGGGTGATGGAGCGGACAGACAGTCTGTGGCCCACAGCAGTCGTCCTGGATATGAAGAAGGACGGCACGCAGCGCTCCTGTGAGGACTGCCGGGCGCTGAGGGGCGAGACTGGCGAGGACTCTCACCCCCTGCCGTGGACCGACGACGCGCTGACGAGGGCCTTGGAGTTCGGGGCCTTGACGATGACCAGCGGCCTAGAAGCGGCCGCCCCGCCCTGCCATGACCTCCGGGGCCGGATGGCGAAGGTGAAGATGAAGGCAGCGTCGATGAAGGTGAGCCCGGAGGGTCTCCGTGGCTCGTACGGGGGCTGTGGCAAGAGGAGGCATAGGTGCAGTCGGTGCCTGGGGGAGCGAAGGACGCGTTCCCTCGACCGGCTGAGCCCCGACGCCCTCCAGCCGCGCTGTAAGGACTGTGGCCAGTCAGGCCACCGCTTGAGTGCCTGTCCCAGGCCCAGGGACGCGGCGCGGGCGGGAAGCTCGGACGGGCTGGAGAAGGGAGCCGACCTCCAGCCGTCTCCCGCCCTCGGGCCCCGCCTTGTGTAAGCTGCCGCCGCCCGACCGGCGTGTTGCCAGTGGGAGGCTTAGCGGTTGTAGCCACGACGCGTGACAGTGGACACCGGGGGCTGAGGAGTGCTCGGCATGGCCTGACCCAGGGTAGTGTGTGCTGCTGGAGGGGCCAGTGGAGGCTCGTATCGGTGTAGGCAGCGCTGTGGAGCGCCGGCCAGTAAGGCTCGTGGTGGCCTCGGACGGGAGCTGGAGAGGGTGACCGGAATGGTGCCCTTTGCTTCCAGGAGGTTTTCGAGCATGGCTGCGTGGGGAGGTAGTCACGGCTGAGCGAGGGCACCTTGCCCCGAGGGTGGAGGCCAGGAGCCGGTGTCGACTGTCCCGAGCGTCACGTGGAGTGGATGGCGTGGAAGAGCCCACTGAGGACTGGCGGCTGGTCGACGGCGTGGCTGACAGGCGGAGCCCCTTGGGGGCGCGAGAAGAGACTGGAGGACGTGGTGGAGGACAGACTGATTTATGTGTATTGCATGTATTTTTCTGTGTTCAGTGTTCGGCCGGGAGCTCAGGCTACCGGTGGATTTGGCCACGGGGCGGCCTCCCGACGTGAGCTTGCCCACCGTCACCTCTGGCTTCGCAGCGGCACTGCAGGAAAGCCTGGCTGAGGTGCACCGACGCGTACGGGGCAAGCTCAAGGGGGCAGGCCAGGCCATGAAATGAAGGAGACATACGACCAGCGTAAGAGGGACGTGAGCCCCAGCAGCGGCGAAGGGGACGTGTCAGAGGTCGACCAAGGGGCGAACGAGAACATGGGCGGTGCGGGCGAAGCGGCAGATGTCAGTGACAACCCTGAGCAAGGACTTGGGGCCGACGACGCCGCTCTGGGTGCCACCGCCTGCCTGCCGCCGCCCGCATCCCAGCGGCGCCCTCGGCGAGAGAGGCGTCGGCCGGGATGGTTAAGAGACTTTAGTGATGTCCCAGGGGACTGATTAGTTTGATTAATTTCATGTTTTGTTTGTTGAATGTTGGGGCAGCCGGGTCGACTGCCTTCTGAAGGGGGAGATAGTGTTACGAATGTGCTGTATGTGAATGATTGTATGTGTAATGTGATGAAATTGTAGCATGATGCAATGTTAGCTCAGCATGGTGCAACTCTACTTGTTGGGACAAGAGAGACAGGAGGGGGCCCGGGGCCGCCGGGCAGGAAGTGCTGAGTCGAGCAGTGGGGGAGCAAGGGTGGCTGAGGAGTTGTAGGGGAGAAGACGCGTGTCTGGGCTTGAGAGAGTGTTCAGCTGTGTGCATCCGGTGTGCGTGTCTGCCGTGCCCCTGTACTGTGCCTGATTAACTGTTCTGTGCCCTTGAAAGTTGCTGTACTGTGTGAGGAACCTGTCATTAAACTAGAACTTAGTGTTGAACGTGTATCCTTTGTGCCCTGCCTCGTTCTCCCCTCCCCTCGGTGTTCGGTGTGGGCCGCTGTGAGTGACTGGTGCCCGTGTGGTTGTTCTGGTGAGGATCACGCCACCTGCCTGCCCGTGTATGGTGTGTGGTAGGGGGGGTGGTGTAACACTACTATTAAACACTCATTCACTACGTCGGTAAATGGTAAATGAGTAAATACACTGGAAAAGGGAGAGAAGAGGATTAAGAGAGAGGAAGAGAAGAGGGTGAGGTTACAAGGGGAAGGAGATGGTGAAGAGGGAAGAGGAGCAGGAGAGAAGAGGGTGAAGTTAGAATGCAAGACGGAATATTTTATAGTTAACCTTAACTTACTGCGTTTTCTATGACTGAATCGAATGAAAACGTGTAAAGCTAAAGGGAGACTATAAATACCTTCCTCTAAGAAAAATATACAAACCACGGGTCAAACATTTTGGTGCCCAAGTACATGTATATGACAAGGCTTTCGTAGGAGTTTTGGGTATTTCCAGGGGTAGTTGTATGACCCTGGTGGTAGTTTGACCCTTCCTCTGTACCGTGAACCTAAAGAAACATTCGACAAGGCTTTCGTAGGAGTTGTGGGCATTTCCAGGGGTAGTTTTATGACCCTGGTGGTAGTTTGACCCTTCCTCTGTACCGTGAACTTAAAATACCACTCATAAAAGAACCCGATTGATCTCCTTTTATGGATTTAAGAATTAGTTAACGTGAGAGGCAGAAGCGTGTGAGGTTGAGTCTTGCATTAGGAAGTTGGATAGCATAAGAATTAGTGATGAAAGCATGGAGATTCGGGTTGACTCTTGCATTAGGAAGTTGGACAGCACAGGTAAGAATGGATGAAAGCATGGAAATTCGGGTTAACTCTTGCATTAGGAAGTTGGACAGCACAGGGAGGAAGGGATGAAAGCATGGAAATTCGGGTTGACTCTTGCATTTGGAAGTTGGACAGCACAGGTAAGAAGGGATGAAAGCATGGAAATTCGGATTGACTCCTGCATTAGAAAGTTGGACAGCACAGGGAGGAAGGGATGAAAGCAAGAATCGGGTTGACTCTTGCATTAGGAAGTTGGACAGCACAGGGAAGAAGGGATGAAAGCAGTAATACTCGGATTGACTTTTACATTAGAAAGTTGGACAGCACAGGGACGAGCAGGAGTTTTTATCTGTTGGATCATATTACGCGTGAATCATATGTTTGGTAAGTCGCACACACACACACACACGCACACACACACACACACACACACACGGATGATTCATGGTCTTGTGGTTCTGGCAACACTACAAGCACGTGATGTGGAGGTGGGGGGTAGTAGGAAAGAAGATAAAAGGAGGAGGAGGAAGAAGAGGAGGAGGAGATGAAGAGGAAGAAGAAGAGAAGGAGGAGACTTCATATTAAAATTCATTTCGGACACAAAGAATTCGAGACGAGAACAGAAATATGCAGTTGTTGTTGTTGTTGTTATTGTTGTTGTTGTTATTGTTGCTGTTGTTGTTGTTTATTTAATGAGGTCAATTTTGTACACTTTTGTTTGTTTATTTGTTTATTCTCTTGTTTGTTTGTTTTTTGCCGTTTCGTGTATTCAGTTGTTTTTCTATTGTATTTTATTTATTTCATTTCTTAGTTTTATTTTAATGTAGGGTTTTTTGTGTGTTTTGTTTGTTTGTTTGTTTGTTTGTTTTCTATGCAGGCTTCAATCCCTTAATTCTTGCTGTCATTTATTATCTCATCGCTCATATATATTCTTTTTTTTAACTGACATACAAACAAACAAACAAACATAAAAGTAAAAAAATGAGGATATGAGGATGAATAGAGCGCATGAGCAAGTGTGTGTGTGTGTGTGTGTGTGTGTGTGTGTGTGTGTGTGTGTCATGCAACAGCCAAGACTCACCAGCTGTTAAAATGATCATGAATTTCCCAAACAACATCGTCCGTCCATTCAGAATCAAACCTCACCATTCTCTTAAACGTTCGCTCACTAACTCACTACGAGGAATAATTAGCACATCAACTCTCTATGTTAACTTTCTAACACACTTTATACCTCACTTACAATCCTTAAAACCACTTGGAAATCTACTTATAAACTCACTCTTCCTTTATTTTTCACTCACTTAAACACTACGAGAAATGGCCAACACATGTCATCAGCTGTCTATATTAACTTTCCAACACACTTTATACCTCACTTACAATCCTTAAAACCACTTGGAAATCTACTTAAACTAACGCTTCCCTTATATATCACTCACTTAACAACTTTCCAAAACACTTTTCCTCACTTACAATCCATAAAATCACTTGGAAATCTACTTAAACTAATTCTGCCACTATATTTCAGTCACTTAACACTACGAGAAGTGGCCAACAATCATCAACTCTCTAAATCAACCTTCCAGTACACTTTACCTCACTTACAATCACTAAAACCACTTGGAAATCTACTTATAAACTCAATAGTCACTCACTTTCCACTCACCTAACACACTACAAGAAATGACCAACACATTAACTCTATATTAATTTCCCAGCTCGTTTCATCTCACTTATAATCATTAAAACCACAATAAACTATACTTAACCCTCATTACACACAAAAGTATCACCGTAATCCTATGAAATCTTTGTTAATTCGTATAAAGATAACCAGGTAAGGTGTGCATCGCTCCTGGTGTTGGTAATACTGCAGGGAGGTTACGGGGAGAGGGAGGGAGGAGGAGAGGGGGTGGGTGTGAGGAGAGGAAGGAAGGGAGGGAAGGGGGAAGGGGGAGGGAGAGAAGAGAGAGGAAAGGGAGGAAGAGAAGGAGAATGTTAGGTAAGGTAGAGAGATGGATGGGAGAATGGAAGAAAGGAGAGGAGAAAGAGGAAAAGGAAAAGTGGGAGAAGAAGGGAAAAGTGAGAGATACGAATCTATAACTAAACCAAACCTCAAAATTATCACAAACCACTTCAACAACCCTCAAAAAAACACCAAACACGTACTAAACCAACCCACAAATTCAACCTGTCAACCTCCAACTCATCATACATTCCTCCAAACTTATCGTACTCAAAACCATCACCTCCGTACAACAATTTTCCGAGTCATATAACCTCAACGCGCTGGCCTGGCAGGTGGGACGGGACGGGACGGGGTGGGACGGGAACAGGTTTTTAGTTACGTTGAGGCAGTGCTTGAGGGAGGTTGTGCTGTCGCTGTCCACCTTGCCCCCCTATACGTCACTTTCGCCTCAGGTATTTGCCATAGAAAGGGAGAGAGAGAGGAGAAGGAGGAGGAGACAGTGAATAGAAGAGGAGAAGAATGTATAGAAGAAGAAGATACTGTTTAGAAGAGAAGGAGGAGAAAATGAATAGAAGAGAAGGAAGAGGAGAATATGTAAGAAAGAAAGGAGAAGATAGAAGAAGAAACACTTGTTGGAATTTGTATTATGAAGAGCAAAGGGAGGAAGAGGAGACAGTTGAGAGAAGAGAAAAAGGAGAAGACAGATCATAGAAGAGAAGGAGGAGATGATATATAAGAAGAGGAGGAAGAGGAGAAAATGTACGAAGGAAAGGAGATAGAGGAAGAATGAAGATGCTTGTTGGAATAGGGAGAATGAAGAGGAACAAGATGAAGAAAGAGGAGGAGGAAGAAGAAGAGAAAGAAGAGGAAGAGGAAGAGAGAATGTAGAGACTTGAATACACAAAAAGTCGTCTTATGCTTTACACTTTTTCCAAACTTAAGTGAATTTGTGATAAGATTGAAAAGTTTATGAAAGTTTAGAAAAGTGTTATTCTTCGCCAGTGATGTTTGTCTTTTTTTTATATTGAATGAATGAAAGAATGTGAAAAAAAGGGAATGATAAAGGAAGGAAGAAGTGTATAAATTGCTTGTCATATGTGTGGGTGAGAGAGAGAGAGAGAGAGAGAGAGAGAGAGAGAGAGAGAGAGAGAGAGAGAGAGAGAGGAAGTTCTTAGGTTTAATTAGAGGAAGCGTCAACAATTAAACAAAATAATAAATAATACAAACTTTGAATAGCGATGGAATGTTACGGTTGAGAGAGAGAGAGAGAGAGAGAGAGAGAGAGAGAGAGAGAGAGAGAGTGTGTTCAGCCTACATGATTTTCTTACCTCACTCTACCTGTTTGCACACACACACACACACACACACACACACACACACACACACACACATACACGTCACTGAATGGAGGGAGAGAAAGGAGAATAAGGGAGGAAATGGGGTAGAGAGAACACTACTCCCTTCCTCCTCCTCCTCCTCCTCCCCCTCCCCTCTCCTCCTCCCTTCCTCTATCATCCTCAAAAGAAAAAAATAAACAAAAAAAGGAAGCATGACATTCACAAAATTGTCCGAAGTTCCTGTTTAGTGTTATGGATTTTTTTTTTTTGGCAATATTGTTCATTTTTCTGGTAATTGTGTTATTTATTATTATTATTATTCGAGTATGATTTTATTTTTGGCAAGTTCGTTTTTTTTCTAATTACTTATTTTCTGGTAAGTTTTCATTTTTTCCTGTTTTGTCTGGCAACAGTGTGTATTTTATCAACTAGCATTTTTTTTCGTTCTGGCAACTATGAAATTTCGTCATTATTACCAGAAGAAAACAACAACTTACCCAGGAGAAAAAAAAATATAGCCTACTGTTGCAAGATAATTAAAAAGCAGGAAATTAAAAAAAACACCTGACAGAAAGATATTAAAATTATGTCATCGTTGCCAAAAGAAAACAACAACTTAACCAGGAAAAAAAAATATAGCCTACTGTTGCAAGATAATTAAAAAGCAGGAAATAAAAAAAAACACCTGACAGAAAGATATTAAAATTATATCATCGTTGACAGAAGAAACAACAACTTAACCAGGAAAAAAAATATAGCCTACTGTTGCAAGATAATTAAAAAGCAGGAAATTAAAAAAAACACCTGTCAGAAAGATATTAAAATTATATCATCGTTGACAGAAGAAAACAACAACTTAACCAGGAAAAAAAATATAGCCTACTGTTGCAAGATAATTAAAAAGCAGGAAATTAAAAAAAAAAAGTCAGAAAGATATTAAAATTGTCATCGTTGCCAAAAGAAAACAACTTAACTACTAGCCTACTGTTGCAAGATAATTAAAAAGCAGGAAAATATAAAAAACACCTGTTAGAAAGATAGTTAACAGGAAAAAGATAATAATAATAATAACAATAACAATAGTAATGACTAATACCTGTTCTTCTTCCTTGACAATAGAATCCATCTTATCATAAACCTGTATTGCATCCTGTCGGCTACATGTCATTGAATAGAAGACAGGTGTGTGTGTGTGTGTGTGTGTGTGTGTGTGTGTGTAGATTAAAGACACTGTACACACGTTGTTGAAATGTGTATTATGAAGAGCAAGAGGAGGAAGAGGATATATTACGAGGGGAAGGTTTGGGAGAGGAAGGAAAGGAAGGGAAGAGGAAAGAAAGGGAAGACATGTGGAAAATTGAAAAGGAAAGGAAAATAAGAGGAAAATAAAGAGGAAAACTAAATAAAGGGAAGGAAAGAAAGGAAAGAGAGTGGAAAATTGAAAAGGAAAGGAAAATAAGAGGAAAAAAAGAGGAAAACTAAAGAAAGGGAAGAGAGTGGAAAATTGAAAAAGAAAGGAAAATAGAGGAAAAAAAGAGGAAAACTAAAAAAAGGGAAAGTAAACGGAAGGAAACAAAGAAGGTGAGAAATAGGAATAAAAAATAAAACAAAATACCCCAAAAATAAAGATAGGAAAAAGGAGAAGGAGAAGATAGAGCATAGTAGAGAAGGAGGAAGGAGGAGGAAATAATGTATAAGGAAAGATGGAAGAGGAGAATAGGCAAGAAGGAAAGGAGGAGATAGAGAAAGACTAAACATGATGAAATAGAGATGAAGAAGAGTAAATAGGAAGAAAATGAAAGTAGGAAAAGAAGAGAAAGGCGGAAAAGACAAACACTCGTGAAAATAGAAAAACAAAACAAAAAAGAGAAACAAAGATAGAATTATTAAAAGACTAAAAAAAACTACGTATATGAGAAAGAAAACATAATAAAGAAAAGAACGAAGATAGGAAGTAAGAAACACGAGCAAAGAAAGAAAGGAGGAAGGAAGGAAGGAAAGAACAGAGAAAGGAAAAGAGGAAAAATAGAAATAAGTAAGATAAAGAAAAGACATAGGCGAAAGAAGGAAGAAGGAAAGATGAGAAAAGGAGATTGACAACGAAGGTAGGGAATAAGAAGAAGGGAAGGGAAGAACATAGAGAAAGGAAAACAGGAAAAATAGAAATGAATAAGATAAAGAAAAGACATAGGCGAAAAAAGAAAGAAGGAAAGATGAGAAAATGAGATAGCCAACGAAGATAGGAAGTAAGAAACACGAGCAAAGAAAGAAAGGAGGAAGGAAGAAAAGGAAGAACATAGAGAAACCAAAACATGGAAAACAAGAATAAAGAAGATAAATAAAAGACATAGACGAAAAAAGAAAGAAGTAAGAAGGTTAAGAAAAGGAAAACATGAGATAGAACAGCACTGATAGGGAAAGGGCAAGGATGGAGGAGGAGGAGGAGGAGGAGGAGGAGAAGGAAGGCAAGATATGGTTAAGGTTTCTATTGTGTGGGTGAATGAGAACCCGTTATGCCTCCCACGGGTGACACAGGTAAAGAAAGCAACACATGACCAGGTGAGGAAGAGGAAAAGAATGAAAGAGAAAGGAAAAGGAGGGAAAGGAAGACGAGAGAGGAGCAAGGAAAGTGAAAATATGTGGAAAATGAAAAGGAATAGAAGGGAAGGAAAGAAGAAAGGTGAATAGGGAAGTGAAGTGAAATGTTGGAAAAGGAAGACGAGAGAAAAGTAAAGGAAAAGGAAGGAAAAAGAGAAAGATGAATAGGGAAGAGAAGTGAAAAGGAGGAAAACGAAGACCAAGGAAAAGTTAGGGAAATGAAAATATGTAGAAAATGAAAAGGAGGCGAAGGAAGGGAAAGTAGAAAGGCGTGGAAAAGGTAAGAAAAGGGAAAATGAGGAAAACGAAGACGAAGGAAAAGTAAAAGAAATGAAAATACGTGGAAAATTAAAAGGAAACGAAGAGAAGTAAAGCAGAAAGATGTGGAAGAGAAGAGAAAGGGAAGAGGAGGGGAATTGGAAAGATATGGAGGAAGAAGAAAGAAGAGAAAGAAAATGGAAAGATTTGGAGGAGGAAGGAAAGGAGGTGAAGAAAATTGGAAAGATACAGAGGAAGAAGGAAGAAGAGAAGGAAAATGGGAAGGTTTGGAAGAAGAAGGAAAGGAAGGAAGGGAGGGGAAGGAAATTGGAAAGATACAGAGGAAGAGGGAAAGAAGAGAAGGAAAATGGGAAGGTTTGGAAGAAGAAGGAAAGGAAGGAAGGGAGGGGAAGGAAATTGGAAAGGTATAGAGAAAGAAGGAAGAAGAGAAGGAAAATGGGAAGGTTTGGAAGAGGAAGGAAAGTAAAGGAAGGGAGGGGAAGGAAATTGGAAAGATATAAAGGAAGAAGGAAGAAGAGAAGGAAAATGGGAAGGTTTGAAAGAGGAAGGAAAGGAAAGAAAGGAAAGGGAAGGGGTCGAATTGGAAAGGTATAGAGAAGAGGGAAAAAAGAGAAGGAAAATGGGAAGGGAAGTTGAAAGAAAGGAAGAGGAAAGAAAGGGAAGAGATATATAAAGCCGTTGAAAAGGAAAGGAAAGGAAAGGAAAAAGGAAGAGAAAGACCAAATGGAAGGAAAGTAAAGGAAACAAAGAGGGAAAGGAAGATGAAACCAAAAAATAAAATACCCCAAAACACAAAGATAGGAAAAAAGTAACACAAAAAATAATAAAGTAATAAAAAAAAGTAGCCCACACAACACTGGTAGGTACAACAGCAAAAAAAGTAGCCAGGTAGCTTCGCAGGTGTGTCCCGGATGCTACCACACCTGTCCAAACGTGTGTGTGTGTGTGTGTGTGTGTGTGTGTGTGTGTGTGTGTGTGTGTGTGTGTGTGTGTGTTTAGAGACTTATGTAGAACTGAAATGAAAAACAGCTTGTAGATTTGGTGTTGAGAGAGAGAGAGAGAGAGAGAGAGAGAGAGAGAGAGAGAGAGAGAGAGAGAGAGAGAGAGAGAGAGAGAGAGAGTTACGTCATACAGGTAAATACAGTTTCTTTTGCCACACCTGAACTCGAGGGAGGAGGAAGAAGAAGAAGAAGAGGAGGAGGAAGGGCATGTGAAGAGGTCAGAGAGGAAGTAAGGTGTGGGTGAGAGAGAGAGAGAGAGAGAGAGAGAGAGAGAGAGAGAGAGAGAGAGAGAGAGAGAGAGAGAGAGAGAGAGAGTTGTGGGAGGACGTAAAAGAAGAGACGGAAATGAGAGAGTGAGGAGGAGGAGGAGGAGGAGGAAGAAGAAGAGGAGGAGGAGGAGGAGGAGGAGGGTGGAGTTAGTGTTAGTGGAAGAGAAACTGACAAGAGAAAAAAATATATAAATTAACTTTTTTTATTATTTTTTACTGTTTATTAATTACTTAAATTTAATTGTTCATTTCCCTACTACTACTACTACTACTACTACTACGTTTTTTTTACAACAAAGGAGACAGCTCAAGGGCACAAAAAAGTACACAATAATAAATAAAAAAAGCTCGCTACTCGCTGCTCACAAAAAGAAACCAAAGAGGTGGCCGAAAGAGAGGTCAATTTCGGGAGGAGAGGTGTCCTGATACCCTCCTCTTGAAAGAGTTCAAGTCGTAGGCAGAAGGAAATACAGAAGAAGGAAGATTGTTCCAGAGTTTACCAGCGTGAGGGATGAAAGAGTGAAGATGCTGGTTAACTCTTGCATAAGGGGTTTGGACAGTATAGGGATGAGCATGAGTAGAAAGTCGCGTGCAGCGGGGCCGCGGGAGGGGGGGAGGCATGCAGTTAGCAAGTTCAGAAGAGCAGTCAGCATGAAAATATCGATAGAAGATAGAAAGAGAGGCAACATGGCGGCGGAAATTAAAAGGTAGAAGACTATCAGTAAGAGGAGGAGAGATGATGAGACGAAGAGCCTTAGCCTCCACTCTGTCCAAGAAAGCTGTGTGAGTGGAGCCCCCCCACACGTGAGATGCATACTCCATACGAGGGCGGACAAGGCCCCTGTATATGGAAAGCAATTGTACGGGGGAGAAGAACTGGCGGAGACGATACAGAACGCCCAACCTCGAGGAAGCTGATTTAGTGAGAGAAGAGATGTGAAGTTTTCAGTTAAGATTTTGAGTTAAGGATAGACCGAGGATGTTTAGTGTTGAAGATGATGACAGCTGAGTGTTGTCGAAGAATAGGGGATAGGTGTTTGGAAGATTGTATCGAGTTGATAGGTGGAGAAACTGAGTTTTTGAGGCATTGAAGGACACAAGGTTCCTTTTACCCCAATCGGAAATGATAGTAAGGTCTGAGGTTAAGCGTTCTGCAGCCTCCAGTCTGGAGTCATGTAATTCCTGTTGTGATGGTCTTCTGTTGAAAGAAGTTGAAAAATGCAGAGTGGAGTCATCAGCGTATGACTGGACAGGACAGTTTGTTATGGAAAGAAAATCATTGATGAATAACAGGAAGAGAGTGGGTGATAGGACAGAGCCCTGTGGACCACCACTGTTAATAGGTTTACTACTACTACTACAACTACTACTACTACTACTACTACTACTACTACTACTACTACTACTACTACTACTACTACTACTACTACTACTACTATTACTACTACCAACGATAACACTTCTAGCACTTTCCTTCTCTTCCTCCTCCTCCTCCTCCTCCTCTTCCTCTTTCTCCTCTTCCTTTTTTTACTCTCCCATCTTCATTATCATATCATTTTATCTTCCTCTTCTACCCTTTTGTCTTCTTATATATTTTTTTTCATTTTACGAACAATATTTTTCTTCTTCCTTGCACATTTTCTTACTTATCTTCTTTTTTTTTCTTTTTATTCCCACTCATCTCAATCATATTTATTCTTTTTTTCTCTCTTTTCTTCTTCTTCCGCACTCCACAATGAACATCAACTCACTTCAAAGGTTTTTCTCACATTCTACTTTCCTCGTATTTTCTCCCCCTGAAACTCATTATTTTTTTTTCTTTTAACACTTTTATACAATTACTTTATATCACTTTTCCATTCTTTAAGAGTGTTGGAAGGGCAATCAGTAACCTTCCTTCTCCTTTCTTTTTCTTTGGCGAGTAATGAAATTGGTTAATGTTTCTAATTGGTTCTTTTTTATTCAATTTTCAACACCAATTAAACTTCTCATCGTGGCCTTGAACCCTCTTCTTTACAGTGAAGTGATGAAACTAAGCCTTTTTTAGATTTATATTTATCTCACGTACTATCAACTGTGTGTGTGTGTGTGTGTGTGTGTGTGTGTGTGTGTGTGTGTGTGTGTGTGTGCTGCTTGTCAGTGTTACCAAGTCGGATAGTGATGGTGGTGGTGGTGATGGTGGTGGTGATAACAATGGTGGTTGTGGTGGTGGTGGTGGTGGTGGTGGTGATAAGATTGATAAGATATAGCTAGATTGGACTCCACCCCCCTTTTCTCTCTCTCTCTCTCTCTCCTGATTTTTGCCTTTTTTCTCTACATTCCTCCTCGCGAACCGGTTTTTAGGAATGAATGGCAGTAGTAGTAGTAGTAGTAGTAGTAGTAGACGTAATAGTAATAATAATGATAATAATAACAATAATAATAATACCCTTTTTTCTCTATTTTTCAGACAGACACAAAGAAGAAGAAAAGAAGAAAGAACTCCGAATAAGTGAAGAAAATTCCGTTTTCGTACATCAATAGGAAAACAGGAGGAGAAGGAGGAGAAGAAAATAGAAGAGGAAGAAGGGAAGACTGAGAAGAAAAGAGAAAAATAATGAAGTGAATGAGAAAAACATATTAAGTGAAAAAGAAAACGAGTGTAGAGAGAAAGAAGAAAGAGGAGGAGGAGGAGGAGATAGGAAAAAAAGAGAGAAAGAGGAAAACGAAGTGAAGGAGGAAGAAAGGAAGAAAGTGGAAAATATATACGAAAAGAAAAGTATAAAAAGGTGAAAACGAGAAAAGAATAAGAAAAAAAGTTTGAAAGTGTAAAGAGAGAAAGAAAGAAACGAAAAAGGAAAGGAAAAGGTGGAGAAAAAGAAAGAAAAAAGTGAATAAGGAAGAAAAGGAATAAAGAAAGAGAAAAGAGAAGAAAAAAATAACAACGTAAAAGTGATTTAAAAAAAAGAAAAAGAAATATTGAACACGAAGAGGAGGAGAACAAAAAACAGACAACACAAGGAAGAAGAGGAAGAGGAAAGAAGCGAGGAGAAAGGAAGAGAAGGAAGGAAGAGGAAGACAACTGATAACAAGGAAGAAAATAGAGAAATACCAACAAGATGACGGGCAGTTCGTGGTACAGACGCTCGCTGTGGAACTACAAGGGAAACAGAGAATACACAAAGTAAGAGAGAGAGAGAGAGAGAGAGAGAGAGAGAGAGAGAGAGAGAGAGAGAGAGAGAGAGAGAAAAGAAAAAAAAAGGGAAAGGAAAGGAAGGAAAAATGGGTAGGAAAAGAGAGAGAGAGAGAGAGAGAGAGAGAGAGAGAGAGAGAGAGAGAGAGAGAGAGAGAGAGAGAGAGAGAGAGAGAGAGAGAGAGAGAGAGAGAGAGAGAGAGAGAAGAGAGAGGAAGCCAAAAGGAAAGGAAGGAGAGAGAGAGAGAGAGAGAGAGAGAGAGAGAGAGAGAGAGAGAGAGAGAGAGAGAGAGAGAGAGAGAGAGAGAGAGAGAGAGAGAGAGCAGAACTATAATTGCCTTTCAAAATAGAGTATGGATAAAATATAGATTAAATGAAGACAAATTAATATAGATAAACTCAAACATGAAAAATAGATTAATATAAAAAAAAAGTGTTGAAGGGTTTTTAATATTTTCCGAAGTAAGTTTTTTTTTTGTGTTCTTTTTCTCATTCTTTACTTTTCTTCCTGTTTCTCACGCCTTTCCTATTTTTTCCTTGTTTTTTTTGTGTATTTCTAAGATTATTTGCGCTTTTTTATAGTATATATTTTTATTAAGAACTCTGTATGTATGTATGTGTGTGTGTGTGTGTGTGTGTGTGTGTGTGTGTGTGTGTGTGTTTCTCTGTCTCCCATTCTGTCCGTCTGTCTGTGTCTGTCTCTCAATCTGTCTGTCTGTCTATCTGTCTAAATCTCTTCCTGTCTGTCTGTGTCTCAATCTGTCTATATGTCTGTCTATCATCCAATTCCTGTCTGTCTTCCTTATATGGTGTCTGTCTGTCTGTCTCTCAATCTCTTCCTGTCTGTATGTCTTTCTATCATCCAATCGCTGTCTGTTTCCTCGTATGGTATCTGTGTGCCTGTCTGTTTGTCTGTGTCTGTCTCCCAATGTCCATCTGTCTCTCTAAATCTGTCTGTCTGTCTATGTCTTAATCCGTCTATATTTTTTTTTTACAACAAAGGAGACAGCTCAAGGGCACAAAAAAAGTAAACAATAATAAAAAAGAAGCCCGCTACTCGCTGCTCACAAAAAGAATCAAAAGAGGTGGCCGAAAGAGAGGTCAATTTCGGGAGGAGAGGTGTCCAGATACCCTCCTCTTGAAAGAGTTCAAGTCGAAGGCAGGAGGAAATACAGAAGAAGGAAGATTGTTCCAGAGTTTACCAGCGTGAGGGATGAAAGAGTGAAGATGCTGGTTAACTCTTGCATAAGGGGTTTGGACAGTATAGGGATGAGCATGAGTAGAAAGTCGCGTGCAGCGGGGCCGCGGGAGGGGGGGAGGCATGCAGTTAGCAAGTTCAGAAGAGCAGTCAGCGTGGAAATATCGATAGAAGATAGAAAGAGATATGTCTGTCTATCATCCAATCGCTGTCTGTCTTCCTCATATGGTGTCTGTGTCTGCCTGTCTGTCTGTCTGTCTGTCATCCTATCTCAGTCTGCTTTCCTCATCCGTCTCTGTCTCCCACCAGCCTCTAATTAATCCCAGGTAACTTATCTCACTTGGTATCGCTGTTATCACCTGGGCCGGGCTGATAACCTAATGGGCAAACACAGGGCAAAGACTTACTGGCGGGTTGACTGACTGACTGACTGACTGACTGACTGACGGGCTGACTGACTGACTGACTGACTGACTGACGGGCTGACTGACTGACTGACTGACGGGCTGACTGACTGACTGACTGACGGGCTGACTGACTGACTGACTGACTGACTGACTAACTAACTAACTGACTAACTGACTGACTGACTGACTGACTGACTGACTGACTGACTAACTAACTGACTGACTGACTGACTGACTGACTGACTGACTGACTGACTGACGGGCTGACTGACTGACTGACTGACGGGCTGACTGACTAACTGACTGACGGGCTGACTGACTGACTGACTGACTGACGGGCTGACTGACTGACTGACTGACTGACGGGCTGACTGACTGACTGACTGACTGACTGACGGGCTGACTGACTGACTGAATGAATGAATGAACTAATGAAGGAC
>NC_066562.1:7077897-7137897 GCF_024679095.1 Eriocheir sinensis
CTCTCTATCTCTCTTCTATATTCCTCTTCTCAATCTCTATCTCTGTATTCCTCGTTCTAACCTCTATCTCTTCTATATTCCTCTTTTCAAACCCTATATCTTCCACATTCTTCGTCCTAACCTATCTCCTATAAGCTCCTCTTCTCAAACTTTCTCTCCTATATTCCTTCTTTTAAACTCTCTTTCTCTTCCTTAATCCTCCTCTCACCTCCCTCAATCCCTTCCCGTAGGTGCCAACAGCGGAATCGGCCTCCAGACAGCCTCGGACATCGCTAAGAAGGGGGGGATTATCCATATGGTGTGCAGGAACCAGGAAGCTGCGACGAAGGCACGCTCCGAGATCATCACCACCACGGGGAACGATGTGAGTGCCAGCTATCCACCTTCAAGTTCTCAGGGTCTTAGGTTCGCCGCCCAAGATCACCTATTTGACAAGGCTTTCGTAGGAGTTTTGGGCGTTTCCAGGGGTAGTTTAATGACCCTGGTGGTAGTTTGACCCTTCCTCTGTACCGTGAACCTAGGAAACACATATTTGACAAGGCTTTCGTAGGAGTTCAGGGCATTTCCAGAGGTAGTTTGATCCTTCCTCTGTACCGTGAACCTAGGAAACACATATTTGACAAGGCTTTCGTATAGGAGTTTTGGGCATTTCCAGGGGTAGTTTGGTCCTTTCTCTGTACCGTGAACCTAGGAAACACATATTTGACAAGGCTTTCGTAGGAGTTTTGGGCGTTTCCAGGGGTAGTTTTATGACCCTGGTGGTAGTTTGACCCTTCCTCTGTACCGGGAACCTAGGAAACACATATTTGACAAGGCTTTCGTAGGAGTTTTGGGCGTTTCCAGGGGTAGTTTAATGACCCTGGTGGTAGTTTGACCCTTCCTCTGTACCGGGAACCTAGGAAACACATATTTGACAAGGCTTTCGTAGGAGTTTTGGGCGTTTCCAGGGGTAGTTTAATGACCCTGGTGGTACCTTGACCCTTCCTCTGTACCGGGAACCTAGGAAACACATATTTGACAAGGCTTTCGTAGGAGATTTTGGCATTTCCTGGGGTAGTTTAAAGACCCTGGTGGTAGTTTGACCCTTCCTCTGTACTGGAAAAAGCAAAATATTAGGGAAACCAGGAAGAATAAAATTTAATGAGGGTGGAAGAAGGAAAAGGAAGAGAAAGAAAGAGTAAAGAAAATTGGAAGAGTGAGAAAGCGAGAAAAGGAAAAAGGAAAACAGGAAAACATTGAAGATTATCCGCCATTATTATTTATTTGTCATGTGAGTTACCTTAAAGTACATCCCACACGCCCATAAGTGCTTCATGTTTCGTGCTTCATAATGCGGTTCATCAAGTTTAGGTGTGCTTAAAGTGCTTCAGTTACCGTCTAGAGTTAGTGTACGCGTTCTCTTACGGCAACGAGAACTTTAAATCGGATGACTATATGGAAATAACCGTATAGGGAGACGAAGAGAAGCAGCTGTGTGTGTGGTTTACCGTTTACGAGACCCTCGGAGCGATAAAAGAAGGAGGAGGAGGAGGAGAATGAGGAAAAGAAGGTATGGAAGGAAAGTAGATACAGAAAAATCAAGTTAGGGAGGGAAAGAAAGAAAGAAAATTAAGAAAAATTGTCATAGAGGGAAAATTAAGAAAGGAAGATCGACGTTAAGAAAAAAATATTATAAAAAAAGAAGGCAATTGTGAAGGGCAAGGAAGTAAAGGGAGAAAGTAAGTGTGTGTGTGTGTGTGTGTGTGTGTGTGTGTGTGTGTGTGTGTGTGTGTGTGTGTGTGTGTGTGTGTGTGATAAGCTAGCACCCAAGCATTGAGTCATGAACCGCAGCAGGCAGGCGTTGATGACTGCGCATTGATCAAACAGGGATAAAAAAAATAAAAATAAAAAAACGCAGAAAAAAACACAGAACGATAACGATAACACGATTAATTAATGATACGAGGCGGCAGAAACATCATATAGTAAAGATGAAACAAAAGAAATTATAATGATACCCGTTGACAACACGTAGCGGCAGAAAAAACGTGAAATCAAAGGAAAATGATTCAGAAATAGTTGGAGAGGCTGTCCTAATATTAACTGTTGTCCAGGTATAAATGAATCAGTTAGAAGATTCGTCCACTAACTGATAATGGTGATTGGGACACTTTATTGTGACTTTAAACACACCGAAACTAGACGAAGCACATATTGAAGCACGAAACTGAAGCACTGAAGCAGATTTTCCACTCGTTTGCCTCCTTCGTATACTTTTCTAACTATAAATCAGTAAATAAGAACTCGTATTAACTGATAATGGTAATTAAACGAGGCGAAGCACATATTGAAGCACGAAACTGAAGCACTGAAGCAGATTTTCCACTCGTTTGATTCCTTCGTATACTTTTCTAACTATAAATCAGTAAATAAGAACTCGTACTAACTGATAATGGGAATTGGGACACTTAAGCACACCGAAACGAGACGAAGCACATATTGAAGCACGAAACTGAAGCACTGAAGCAGATTTTCCACTCGTTTGCCTCCTTCGTATACTTTTCTAACTATAAATCAGTAAATAAGAACTCGTATTAACTGATAATGGTACTTGATGCACTTTAAGCACATCTAAACGAGACGAAGCACATAATGAAGCACGAAACTGAAGCACTGAAGCAGATTTTCCACTTGTTTGATTCCTTCGTATACTTTTCTAACTATAAATCAGTAAATAAGAACTCGTATTAACTGATAATGGTACTTGATGCACTTTAAGCACATCTAAACGAGACAAACCACATATTGAAGCACGAAACTGAAGCACTGAAGCAGATTTTCCACTGGTTTGGTTCCTTCGTATACTTTTCTAACTATAAATCAGTAAATAAGAACTCGTATTAACTGATAATGGTACTTGATGCACTTTAAGCACACCGAAACTAGACGAAGCACATATTGAAGCACGAAACTGAAGCACTGAAGCAGATTTTCCACTCGTTTGCCTCCTTCATATACTTTTCTAGCTTAAAATCAATCAATAGAACTCGTACACTAGCTCATGATGGTAAATGAAGCACTAAAAACACACGAACTAAACATGAAACACGAAACTGAATCACTGAAGCACGAAACTGAAGCAACGAAGCAGATTTTCCACTCGTTTGACTCCTTCCTTCACTCACTTCTCAGGAGGCACTCAGAGGAAGCACACGTGAAGGAGGAGAGGAGGACTGTCGTTGAGTTGGTTCTCCTCCTCTGTGTGTAATTTGTGTAAAGATTTAACTGTGTCGTTTAAACAAGACTGCAGGGATGAGAGAGTGCCTAATTCGTACGTTCACTAACACCTACAATGTCTACAAGTGCTACAGGTTCGTTCTTACTATTTACTGCTTGTTGAATAGTTCCTACGTCAAGACTAGTGATGCTCGTTTTGTAGTTTCGTTTTGTCTCACACCAGTATCCAGACGCTTTCGGCTCTAACATCAATTATCTCCTAAGGTCGATAAGGAGATTAATCGGGTTCTTATGAGTCTTGTCGCGTTTCATGATGCAGAAGCCTTGTTGAACTACCACAACGGTCACTAACTACCCATGGATGCAAGTGCTGACAACCTCTATGAAAGCCTTGTCAGATGTATGCGATTGGTCTCGTCAGTCCTTGAGTCGTAACTAACTACCCATGGATGCAAGTGCCGACAACCTCTATGAAAGCCTTGTCAGATGTATGCGATTGGCCTCGTTGTAAAGCCTCGGTCTCGTCAGCGCCTTGAGTCGTAACTAACTACCCATGCAAGTGCCGGTGACCTCTATGAAAGCCTTGTCAGATGTATGCGATTGGCCTCGTTGTAAAGCCTCGGTCTCGTCAGCGCCTTGAGTCCTAACTAACTACCCATGCAAGTGCCGGCAACCTCTATGAAAGCCTTGTCAAGTGTGTGCGATTGGCCTCGTTGTAAAGCCTCGGTCTCGTCAGTCCTTGAGTCGTAACTAACTACCCATGGATACAAGTGCCGGTGACCTCTATGAAAGCCTTGTCAGATGTGTGCGATCGGCCTTGTTGTAAAGCTTCGGTCTGGGCCTTGTGTCGTAACTGCTCGGGTTATAGTGAAGGAATGAAGTATATGGATGTGTTGACTACTGAAAAAGTGCTCCAGGCTACTTATTCCTCCATGAAACACACGTAGCCTTCATCCCCGTGATCATATTGAGAGAAAACCCAACATGACTTTAGGTTCTTTGGTCATCTTTCGAAAAAATCAGTGACGTTCTCTTCTTTTTGGTCATTTTTTTGGACATTTTGCAGTTCCACCACCAGCCATTAAATCACGTCTTCAAAACCTCTCTCTCTCTCTCTCTCTCGTTCCTTCCCACCCACCCTCTTTCTCTCTTTCCTTCCCACCCTCTCTCTCTTTCCTTCCCACTCTCACCCTCTCCTCTCCCCCCACAGAAGATCCACCTCCACATCGTCGACCTCGCTAAGCCCCGCGAGGTGGTGTCTTGGGCTCAGCGGTTCGCGGCGCAGCACGAGCGGCTTCACGCGCTGATTCATAACGCGGGCTGCATGGTGCACGAGCGACGGGTTGACGAGGACGGCGTGGAGACCAACTTCGCCGTGAACACCCTCGCCGTGCACATCATTACCCTGACCCTGATGGAGCTGCTATTCTATTCGTTTATTTCTTTAGCTTACTAACCAATCTATCCTGACCCTGATGGAGCTGCTGCAGAGGTGAGGGTTGATCCAGACAGCACAGCCAAGGCCTTCACATAGACACAGCCTTGGCATTGCCCCCTAAATCACACCCAATTGACATTCTATTCGTTTATTTCTTTAGCTTACTAACCAATCTATCCTGACCCTGATGGAGCTGCTGCAGAGGTGAGGGTTGATCCAGACAGCACAGCCAAGGCCTTTACATAGGCACGGCCTTGGCACAGTCGTCTAAATCACACCTAATTGACATTCTCTTAGCGTAATTTCCTTTACTAGCTTACTAACCAATCCATAAACTACTCATCATTAGCTTATCTCTTTACTAATTAACTTCTCATCAGCTTATTTATAGACAACCAAGTCCTCTAAATCACACCTAATTGACGCAGTTTATTTCTTTAATTAACTTACTAACCAATCTATAAACTACTCATTATTAGCTTATCTCTTTACTAATTGACTTCTTATTAGCTTATATATAGACAACCCAGTCCTCTATATTACTCCAAGGCTGAGCTATTACTTAACTTTTCACCTCATTAGTCTACTTTCATTGCCTTATCTCCTTACGAATTAACCTCCTCATTAGTTGATATATAGACAAAGCAGCCCTGATTATCTCTCGAACCTTCCCTTGGTCACTCTACGCGGCCAGCTATCATTGTTATCTGAGAGGTTAAGTAATTTGAAGTGTCTATATAACCATGAACTCTGTAATCTAGTGTCTCTTGTATTGACAGTGTGCAGAGTATTAGAAAACCTATCCTTATCGTAGAGGTCATTGGAATAGGGACGTAGCGTAGAGTGTTTGAGACGTACTATTATGAACTCTGTAAAATCTGTCATCTCTTGTATCGAGAATGTGCAGAGTATTAGAAAACTTATCCTTATTGTAGAGGTCATTGGAATAGGGGCGTAGCTTAGAATGTTTGAGACGTACTATTATGAACTCTGTGAAATCTGTCATCTCTTGTATCGAGAATGTGCAGAGTATTAGAAAACTTATCCTTATCGTACAGAGGTCAATGAAACAGGGACATAGCATAGTGTTTTGAGACGTACTATTATGAACTCTGTGAAATCTATCGTCTCTTGTATCGAGAATGTGCAAAATATTAGTAAACATATCCTTAATCGTACAGAGATCATTGGAATAGGGACATAGCGTAGAGTGTTTGAGACGTACTATTATGTGTGAAATCTAACATCTCTTGTATTGATAGTGTGCAGTGTATTAGAAAACATATCCTTAATCGTACAGAGGTCAATGAAACTGGGACGTAGCTTAGAGTGTTTGAGACGTACTATTATGAACTCTGTGAAATCTAACATCTCTTGTATCGAGAATGTGCAAAGTATTAGAAAACATCCTTAATCGTACAGAGGTCAATGAAACAGGGACGTAGCTTAGAGTGTTCATTGATACTTAAACCTCCTGCACTGCACTCAAGCATTGTTAACTGCATGAGGAGGAGTTGGAGGAATAGGACTTTCCAGATTAATGATGTTTGGAAAAAGGGCGGGGGGCCGGGACTCCCAAAAGTAGGTACTGGGCCCAAAAGGGTGGTGCTTAGACACTGCTTATCGTACAGAGGTCAACGGAATAGGGACGCAGCATAGCATGTTTAAGATGTATTGCAGTTCTTTTAAAAATGTATTGCAAGTCTTCATTCCTTTACCTGACAATTCATTTATTCTTCGATTCATTTACCCGAAAATTTACTTATAACACGTTTTTCCTCGGTGATTAAAAAACGTATTGGAAATCTTTTAAAATGTATTTCAATTCTTTATTCCTTTACCTGATAACTCATAAGTACACTATGGACTCTAATCTATCATCTCTTGTGTTGATAATGTGAAGAGAGTTAGAAGACACCCTTATCGTACAGAGGTCAATGGCAGGAGGCCGCAGAATGTTTGAGAAGTTGTGTATTGTCATGCGGTGAAGAGTATTATATATGACCACCTCATAATGTCAAATTCATACCTTTTGTTCACAGATGTCCCCTTATAATGTCAAATTCATACCTTTTGTTCACAGATGTCCCCTTATAATGTCAAATTCATACCTTTTGTTCACAGATGTCCACTTATAATGCCAAATTCATACCTTTTGTTCACAGATGTCCACTTATAATGCCAAATTCATACCTTTTGTTCACAGATGTCCCCTTATAATGCCAAATCCATACCTTTTGTTCACAGATGTCCACTTATAATACCAGATTTGCACCTTTTGTTCACAGATGTCCACTTATAATGCCAAATTTGCACCTTTTGTTCACAGATGTCCACTTATAATGCCAAATTTGCACCTTTTGTTCACAGATGTCCACTTATAATACCAGATTTGCACCTTTTGTTCACAGATGTCCCCTTATAATACCAGATTTGCACCTTTTGTTCACAGATGTCCCCTTATAATGCCAAATTTGCACCTTTTGTTCACAGATGTCCAGTTATAATGCCAAATTCATACCATTTGTTCACAGATGTCCCTTCATAATGTCAAATTCATACCTTTTGTTCACAGATGTCCCCTTATAATGCCAAATCCACAACTTTTGTTCACAGATGTCCCCTTATAATGTCAAATTCATACCTTTTGTTCACAGATGTCCCCTTATAATGCCAAATTTGCACCTTTTGTTCACAGATGTCCACTTATAATGCCAAATCCATACCTTTTGTTCACAGATGTCCACTTATAATGCCAAATTTGCACCTTTTGTTCACAGATGTCCACTTATAATGCCAAATTCATACCTTTTGTTCACAGATGTCCACTTATAATGCCAAATTCATACCTTTTGTTCACAGATGTCCACTTATAATGCCAAATCCATACCTTTTGTTCACAGATGTCCACTTATAATGCCATGTCACACCACCTCTTCACCTTCCCCTTTTAGACACTTTAACCTAATCTCACACCTGTCACCTTATGCAAATTCACACCTGTTTGTACTCACCTGTCATATTTTTATCAATTCACACCTGTTATTTTATGGTTAATTGACACCTGTTCTCCACACCTGTCCTCCTGTAAGGCCAAATTCTCACTTTTCACCTCCACTGTTCTCTCAGGAGTTATAGAATACAGATGGAATAAAAACTAGAGAGAAAAGGCAATACCAACATTTATTTTAGTGAGTTTTAACTTTGTTCTTTGGTAGGAGTTTCCTTCGCTGAGTCTCCCTTCCCCCTACAGAAGTGAGGACGCTCGTGTGATACTGGTGAGCTCCGCCGGGATGCTGTGTGTGCGCCTGGAGCCCCACGATCTGATGCACGCCAGCATGGAGCCCTTCGACGGCAGACTGGTGTACTCGCAGAACAAGAGACAGCAGGTGGGTGGGTGGGTGTGGGTGGGGAGGAGGGCAGTGAGGGTGTGGGTGTGGGTGGGGAGGAGGGCAGTGAGGGTGTGGGTGTGGGTGGGGAGGAGGGCAGTGAGGGTGTGGGTGTGGGTGTTATTTAAAGTAAAGATTCAGGTGTTCAAAAATGTTTTATCAAGTAGCAACATGGTAGGTTTTTTTTCCCAGCAAAGGAGACAGCACAAGGGCACAAAAAAAAAGGAAACTATAAAAAAAAGCCCGCTACTCGCTGCTCCTGTAAAGAATCCAAAGAGGTGGCCGAAAGAGCAGTCAAGTACGTGAGAAGCTATATATTTTTCTCACACAGGGTTATATCATTTGGCTATAACTCTGTCCCTTCCCCAGGTGGTGATGGGGCTGTGGTACGCCCAGAGGTTCAACAACGTCCACTTCTCGTCCATGCACCCTGGCTGGGCCGACACACCTGCCGTCCGCTCATCCTTACCACAATTTTACGAGATGGTGCGTGTGTGTCAAGGGTTCCTGTGGGTCCATGTTTGCTCCTGCCGACAAAGGCACAACTTCCAGCTTGTCCTGCATGACGTGTTGGACATGTTGGAACTCCTATTGCTCACGCCAGAGCAATTTAGGCACGAAGTTGGGATTGAGACACTTAGTGCATTCTCAAATCATGTGTTAAATAACTTGTGATTTGCCACAACCTGAATCAGTGTTTTTGTTAATGACTTTGTATGCCCCAAATGAGTGTACATATGTGGCCTTTGTTAAGACTTTTTGTGCTAGAATGTTCTGTACTAGCCAAGTGTTCCTCTGCCCCAGATGAAGGACAACCTGCGCACGCCAGCTCAGGGGGCGGACACGGTGGTGTGGCTGGCCGTGTCCAAGGCGGCCGTCAAGCACCCCAGCGGACTCTTCTACCAAGGTGAGCAGGGTGGTGAGGTGGTGCTTCAGGACACCAAAAAAAAATTCTTAACCACAAAAAATAAACTGAATCACAATCAAAGAACCTCTCCACAAAGTTTAACAATCACAAAATCCCTCAAAAATAAAACAAAAATAATTAACTACAACCCTTCCCTGCAGACCGTGAGCCTGTGTCCAGCCACCTGCCCCTGGCCTGGACCAAGTCGACCATCGAGGAGGAGGACTTCCTCATGACCAACATCCAGGACATCTACACCAAGATATACAACAGAATGTTCCCACAAGCGCCCGACGCCCAAGGTAGGGTATTAATGGCTTCAGCTTTTATTTTCAAGATTATCGTTTTATTTCCCTCAATACGTACATACTCCGGTAGTTGGTTTTTTTTCTTTTTTTTTTTCTAACGTGTGTACTGATATACGTATAGTCTTTTATGTTTTTTCTGTTTCTTTTATTTTCAAGTTTATTGTTATCCTTTTACCTCCCTCAATACATATATGCTCCTGTATAGTTCTTTTCTGGCCTTTTAATTTTAACTTATACACTGCTGTAGTCTATTCTCTTCCTTGCTTTCGATTATAGTCCCCCGCCTTTTATCATTGGTGCAAAACTCAATATCACATCCCCCTACCTTCCTCTCCAATATCAAGCCCCCCTTCCCTTCCTTTCCAATATCAAGCCCCCCTCCCTTCCCCTCCAATATCAAGCCCCCCTCCCTTCCCCTCCAATATCAAGCCCCCCACCCTTCCTCTCCAATATCAAGCCCCCCTCCCTTCCCCTCCAATATCAAGCCCCCCTCCCTTCCCCTCCAATATCAAGCCCCTCCTTCCTCTCCAATATCAAGCCCTCCCTTCCCTCTAATATCAAGCCCCCTCCCTTCCTCTCCAATATCAAGCCCCCTCCCTTCCTCTCCAATATCAAGCCCCCTCCCTTCCCTCCAATATCAAGCCCCCTCCTTCCTCTCCAATATCAAGCCCCCTCCCTTCCCTCCAATATCAAGCCCCCACCCTTCCTTTCCAATATCAAGCCCCCTCCCTTCCCTCCAATATCAAGCCCCTTCCCTTCCTTTCCAATATCAAGCCCCCTTCCTTCCTTTCCAATATCAAGCCCCTCCCTTCCCTCCAATATCAAGCCCCTTCCCTTCCTTTCCAATACCAAGCCCCCCTCCCTTCCCCTCCAATATCAGGTCCTCCTCCAGCTGTTCATCCTCACATTTAGGGCAGTCAGTAAGTTGCTATATGAGGAAGGTGAACCCTGTATCCTTGGGCAATGCTTTTTCACTCGCCACAAGTTCAAGGACTAATACAACTTGACATGATCACCAAGCCCATTCACAGCTATAGCATACACCCCTAACATTAATTTTACTTCCCATTCTTCCCCTCGTCAAGGCTGTAAAAGATATGATTATTGAAATGCACTAATCATGAATCTTCCTCTAACACACTAATTATGAATCTTCCTCTAACACATTAATTATGAATCTTCCTCTAACACATTAATTATGAATCTTCCTCTAACACACTAATTATGAATCTTCCTCTAACACACTAATTATGAATCTTCCTCTTAACACACTAATTATGAATCTTCCTCTAACACACTAATCATGAATCTTCCTCTAACACACTAATTATGAATCTTCCTCTTAACACACTAATTATGAATCTTCCTCTAACACACTAATTATGAATCTTCCTCTAACACACTAATTATGAATCTTCCTCTAACACACTAATTATGAATCTTCCTCTAACACACTAATTATGAATCTTCCTCTAACACACTAATTATGAATCTTCCTCTAACACACTAATCATGAATCTTCCTCTAACACACTAATTATGAATCTTACTCTAACAGACACATCAGGAACCACCCCAAATGCTAGGCAGGCCCCAGCACCTCCACCCCAGACAGAAGCACCAGCAACACCCCAGGCAAGCACTGAAGGAGGCAATAAAGACTTGGCCGAAGATGAAGAAGCGAAGGTATCAGAGAGTGAGATGGAGACAAGCCTTACGGAAAACCCTCCAAAGCCCGAACCACAGCCCGCAGCGATCCCGGTCCTCCCTCCACCTCCAGCCCCTGCCAGTAAAGTCACACCCTCGAAGTCTGAAGTCCAGGAGGTTGCGGAAATCCACGCTCCTCCGGCCACACTGCAGGAGAAGACAGAAACGACAGAAGAAAAGAAGACAGACGTATCGGAAGAAAAAGAAATCCCAGAACTGAAAGCAGAAATCCCAGAAACGAAGACAGAAAAAGCGGAGGAGAAGACAAACCCACCAGAGGAACAGAAGACAGACACACCAGCGGAAGACTCAGGGTCGTCTGCACAAGGGAAGGAGGAGGAAAGAACGGAAGAATCACAGAAGGACAAGGAGAAGGGTGACGAGGCCTCTCCTGCCCCCTCGTCAGATCCCGCGCAACCAGAACCGTAATCTTGAACGCCTCTTCCGGTAGGTCTTTTAGCTTATCTAGAAAGACAATCGTAGTGCCAATTCTTATTATCTTTGTATCTTGCACCATTGAAGGCTGTCTTGAGATCCTGATTTGTGTGTTTGAATGTAGTATCAGGTCTTGTGTATTTCCCCTACTCTTTTCCTCTTCCTTTCATATGCTGTTTAGAAGGATATCATGGCCCTTTCTTTGCTCTTCAGAAGGATATCGTGGTAGTTTCCATGCTGTCATGTCTTGGGAAGGCTGTTTTGATAGGTCCCTGATTCTGTTCTCTACTCTCAAGGTTCCTGTCTCTTCCTTTGTACCTTGAACCATGATAGTTTCTTTTCTGTCTATCATTGGGAAGGCTGTTTTGGTAGGTCCCTGATTCTGTTCTCTACTCTCAAGGTTCCAATCTCTTCCTTTGTACCTTGAACCATGATAGTTTCTTTTCTGTATCATTGGGAAGGCTGTTTTGGTAGGTACTTGATTCTGTTCACTTCTAAGTTCCTATCTCTTCTTTTGTAGTGTATAGGTGTTTTTTTCTGGTTTTATTGTTTTAAAATATAATAGTTTTGTATTAAATTCGGCGGCGTATGACCCAGCAGTTGCGGGGCCAAGATGAACACTCAAATAATCAATCGATCAATCTTCTTTTCACCTTGAACCACTTAAGGATAGCTCTTCAGGGTCTTGGAGTGTCCTTACTAATAGCCAGTTTTGCTATTTGGTTAGTTTTTTGTCTTAGTTATTTTTATTTCGCATTTTATTTATTCTTCATTTACTTGCTTTTCTTTTTTTCATTCTTGTTCTTCTCCTTGTTATTGTTTTTGCTCCTCTTGTTCTTGTTGTTCTTCCATGTATTAGTCAATCTATTTATGTGTATCTATCTAGTATGGGTGTAGGGAACTTTGGCCCAGGAACAGCCCAGCCTTAAGCACTTAGACAAATTCATAGCTGCAGTCATGTGTGTGGAGCCTAAATTCTTTATAATTCTAGTTCTCGTTCCCTTTTCTGGAAGCTTGATTTGGAAACTATCCGAAGTACATAGCGTAGTGTGAGTACCCAAGCACAGAGCCAAATGTATATGTGATTTCTTTGTGCCTTCCTCGTGTAGTCGGCCCCTGCATATATTTTTCATCCTTAGTTTGAACTGCAGTAAAACGCTTCCCATATCCAAACAAGAGTGCGTAGTTTTTAAAAGCAGCAGCTCGAGGGCAAAAAAAAAAAAAGAACCATGAGAAAAAAAATGCTAATCACAGCTCCTATGTAAAAGAGTGAAGAGGAGTGGTTGAAAGAGAGGTCAGGTCAAGGCAAAAATAAATAAAAGGCTATGAAAAAAGGCCACTAATCACTGCTCCTATGTAAAAGAGTGAAGAGGAGTGGTCGAAAAAGGTCAATCTGTTATGCACTGTTGCCATTCCTTTACCCGAGTTTGAAGTTCATCAGTACATAGGCTTTTGAAAGTTTATAAGGCCTTGCTAGTTAGGTGAGTAGTCATTCAGTTACCTTGGTTTGAAAGTCTGTAGTAAATACGCTTTTTGAAAAATTACGAGCTCGCCAATTGATAAAACTTGCATTCCTTTACCTAAGTTTTGAGACTCAGTAGTGAAAAGGCCTTTGAAATATTATAAGAACTTGCTAAAATAACTTGCTGGCTGGTTAAAGTTGTCATTATTTAGCAAAGGGATTGATGAAACCTGTAATTTATAATGACTGAAGTATAAATAAGTATAGAAGGACCTATGTTATGTAATTTTAATGAAGGAAGTCTGAGATTCAAGGGAAGTCAGACTCGTGATAGTGACTGGTGGAGAGGGAAAGAACATACCATAGATTTTAAGTCATTGATAGTGTAGGACAAGCAGCCGCACAATAGGCCTTAGAGTTGCCATACGTCAGCCCAGGAGGAAGTCAGCCTCTCCCTCGCTCACTTCCCTACCGCTGTGCATTCTAGCTCAAGTTAATCCGGTAGCAGCGACAGGCCAAATTTGTGCCATGATATAAACCCCCCAAAATAGATGATGCATAAAGTGATCACAAATGCAAATGCAAAATGAAATGGTTTGTGTGAGTGATGATTTTTTCTCATTTTTCTCGTTTAGAGGGACCATTAAGAATCATGATCCCCGCTGCTACCGGGTTAAAGAAGCATTATTAGGTAATACCCACCTGCCTTTTTGGTACACACACACACTAATTACTAAGTCCGCCATGGCTGTGGAAAATAATATCAGGGTACGAGTATACAGTAAAGAATGTAGTGTGTATGTGGAGTGGTATATTTATAGAGTAGCACATTTTAAGCATTTTCATTCCTGTGTTTAGTTCTAAGTTTGTAGGGGAGTCTTGTAGCCACACACACATGCTTATAGGTGTGTGTGTGTGTGTTTGGTTTCGAGGCATTTCTTCAGTGTGTGCCAGAACACTTGATGCTTAATGACAAACTGGTTTATACATGAGGACACAAGATGTCTTATGAATACTTGGGTGTTTGTATACGAGCCTTGCTTTGCGCGAACTCCAGTAAGTTGTTATGTTTCCTCCTCAGGCACGTCCACTATTTTCATGCCATTCCCGTGGATCCTCGATGACTAGGATGGCAGTGTTGCTAAGAAAACGTAGGTAGGCCGAGTAGTGTTCCAGATGTTATAAAACTTTTAGAACACTGCACTAATATGCCAGGGTCATTGTTATACCTTGACTCGGTTTTCCAAAGTAGAATAGTTTTATTTTCTTGATATTGGTGCTGAATAGAACACATGAGGTGAACATATCCTCCTCCTCAAGACTGATAACCAATTCCATATTTGAGTTTCATTTGTAACTTTTGTTTTGATTAACTAACCTGAAATCCTTCCATTAGAGTAGTCAACCTTCTTAGCAAGTGAAGCATTTAGAGTGAAGGGAATATCAAAGAGTATCTAGATCACTTAAGCCTCGTCCACAGGGGAACACTTTGCTCGGTGTGATGTCATAAATGGAGAAACACAAGCAAAGCTTCGTATATGTTTTCCCTAATGTTTAACAAAGTATCGAGGCTTTGCATGTTGCACATCAAGGTCAGGTGGTTGGTGTGGCATGAAGGTGCTGCCAGATTACATCTTTTGCCTTGTTGTTTTTACCTTTCTGCACGCTGCTTTAACAGAATACGGAGCAGTTTTCTTTGTGCGTGTCCTGTGATCCATGTTGTCGTATACCACTTGATCCTGTCTCAGTCACTGTAAAGCTCTGACTGCCCAACCAACGTTGTTTGGACAGCAGCATAAATGCGTACGATAGGCTTAGCCCGCAAAGAGGCAAAGTTTGCCGAGCAAAGTTGGCCCGTGTGGACGGGGTCTTATGATATGTATAAAACTCCTGGGCTGACACTTTCCCTGTATTCCTTCCTTATTAATGTATTGTAGTCATGAGTGGGTGAAGAACTGGTGTATAAACAGATGTAAAGATGTGGTAGCCGTAGCAATGCATAATTTTATACAACATTCACATTAACAAGGCATATAAGCTCCACCCCCTTCCCTGTTAAGAGCGTAATCATTGGCCAGTCCACGAGCTAGCCACGCCTCCTCCCAAATCCTGGCTTGTGATTGGTGGATGCTGGGGAAGGGTGAATCTTATTGGTGGCTTATTGGGCAAGCATTGGTGGGACATATATGCAAAATTTATGTGAATGGAGTATGTAATATGTTTCCCCAAATGCCTGCGGGAATTTATTTGTAGCATTTCTTGTGTGTATATACGAGCATTTCCTGAGGTTGTGAAAGAATGAATGATATGAAAACAACAGCATGGATATTTTTTTACCTTTCACTGTAATTCTTAAGTTGGTTTTCATTCTATTGTAGTGGTCGTAACTTTTTTTCCCATACACTGTAGTAGCAACTTTTTTTTTCTTCATATAGATGGAATGTTATTTATATCATAGTAAACTAATTTCATACGTGGAATATAGTAGTTTATGGGGTTATACTTTTTTTCCAATATACCGCAGCTACTTTCATTTTTCTCATGTAGACGGAATGCAGTTAATATCATGGTTGTAATTTATTTAGTTCATATTTGGGATGTTGTAGTTTTGTTTGGTTATAATAAGGGCCTGTATTACAAGTCGAATCCAAGTTATTCGGGTCCCTACAGAGTTATTCATCTCAATCTCTGTAGGGACCCGAAACTTCTTGGATTGGACTTGTAATGCAGACCCTAAACCGACCTTTGTAGGGACCCAAAAATTCTTGGATTGGACTTGTAATGCAGCCCCTAAACCAACCTTTGTAGGGACCTGAAACTTCTCGGGTTCAACTTGTAATACGGCCCAATTTCCAAACATTGTAGCCAAGTGGTGATTTTCTTATACACTGGATGGAATTTGTGTAGGTTAGATTTTAGTGACACGCCCATGAATGCATCAGCCTTCATATACTGCACGTCCAATCCACTATTAAGGTAAGCAAAGACACTACAGGCATTGACACATCGGCTATTTGGTTTAGAAAAAGAATTACGTGAAATACTTTAAATATACTGAAGACGTTTATTTACATTTGTCCAGTTTAGTATACATAATATTTACATTAATTTGAATAGGTAAAAAGTAACTTGGATGCACTGATTAGCCCATAACTATCACAGCCTTTAGGGAACACACACATTCTCTCACTGGATGAATACACAATCATCCGTCCGTCATACATTTCACTACTTCATCCGTCACATTCACATAATCATCTTCACCCATCTTCATCTGGTAACTTCAAACTTTCATCTGTCTTTCTTTATGTATCTCACACTCGTAAAATCTTCAACTATCTTTCTCTCTCTATCCAATCTTCATCCAACACATTTATACATTCAGTCTTTATCCATCTTTACCTTTCATTATCTTTCAATTTCAATCATTCAGTCTTTCATTAACTTCATACAATCTAAGTTCATCCATCTCTCCTTGGCACATTCATGCAATCCATCTCATCCCTCCCTTCTCATCTGGCACACTCATCCACTTGCGCTCCATCTCTACTTGGCACATACAACTCATCTCATCCATCTCTTCTCATCTGGCACACTCATCCACACACACACACTTCCATACCGTCAGCCACTCATCATTTCCCATTCCACTGCAACACGTCCATGTACTTCCGCTTCTTGAACTCCTGCACCATGGACCTGAACTGGGCAGGGGTGCGGCAGAGGATGCTCAGCGGGAAGGGGAAGAATCCGACGTTCTTCAGCTCCTGTATCCTGGCGGCCGTCCGGAGCTCCGAGTACTGGAAGATCCGCATGCACATTCTGTCGGGGAGGAGGAGGTGATGGGGAATTAAGTGGTGGTAGTGGGGATATGTAGTTGGTGGTGGTGTTGAGATCTGTTGGGTATTGGAGGTGAAACTTAGTCAGTGGTAGTGATGAAGGGGTGGTGGTGAGAACTGTCAGGTACATTGAAGGTGATAATGAGAGAGGAAGAACTAACTGGCGCTCCTCAAGTCTCTAAACCTATACGTACTCTATCCATCAAGTCCCCCTCTCCCTATTTCCAAGTCTCCACAAAAGTCTCCGACCCTCACCTGATCTCCGTGGCGGGTATTCCCTCGGAGAAGAGAAGGTCCAGGATCCTGTTGAACTTGCTGATGTGGACGCGCTGCATGATGATGTTGCTCTGGAAGGCTCGCTCCACCTCGCTGCGATCACAGTTCAGGCGCTCCGAGAGGAAGTCAAAGACGGACTCGTGTTCCCCCAGCAGGTCGCGCCCACTCTGGTAGCGTGCACAGAACCTGGACACAGAGGAAAGAGAGAAATTGCATTTCAAAACAAGGAGACAATAAAGAAGAAGTTACATTTCAAGAGGAATAAGACATTAACCCGTCCGCTGCGATTGGCACGGATTTAGCCTTCATTGGTAGCCTGGTAGCATATACTTCCAGGTCTTTCTCTGCCTCTGTGGTGGCTAGTGGAGTGTTTTCCATGTGGTTTTAGTATGCTGGATATCCCTCCCAAGGTGCATGACTTTACATTTTTCTTCACTGAATTGTAGCAGCCACTTTTTGTTCCACTCTTGTATCAAATCTGCAGTCAAGGGATTAATGCTAGCTTGCTAACAGGAAAAAAAGCTAACCTAACCTGAAGCCAGACCTATATTCCCCTGGTGGCTTCCTACTTCTCTGGAAATGAGCACAGAACTTGAACACAGAGAGAGAAAAAATACATTTCAAAACGGAGAGAAGCTAAATTTCAAAACACAAGAAAAGAGAAGCCCAAAAATATGTGAAATTGGTGATAGAAAAAACACTGAGCGCCCTGAAGGCAAAAAGCAAGACCAGGCACCTGAAGGAGACATTTCAAAACAGAGAAAAGAAGCTTAATTTCATAACACAATAAAAGGGAAGTCCAAAAATATGTGAATTTGGCAATAGAAAAAACAATGAGGGCCCTAAAGGCATAAAGCAAGACCAGGCACCTCACAGTAAAGGCATAAATTTCAAAACGGAGAGAAGCTAAATATCAGAACACAAGTAAAGAGAAGCCCAAAAATATGTAAATTTGGTGACAGAAAAAAAACTGTGGGCCCTGAAGGCATAAAGCAAGATCAGGTGCCTCACAGTACAGGCATAAATTTCAAAACGGAGAGAAGCTAAATTTCAGAACACAAGTAAAGAGAAGCCCAAAAATATGTAAATTTGGTGATAGAAAAAAAACTGGGGGCCCTGAAGGCATAAAGCAAGATCAGGCACCTCATAATAAACCCACAATGACCCACCTGTCAAATATCTTGTCTGAGCATCGGCACATCCACGGCCTCAAGTCGGTGCAGCCCAGCTCAGCCGCCCTGCGCAGCCTGTCCTCAGCCCGCGTGGAGCAGTACCCAAACACCCACAGGTCCGCAATGATGTCCTCGGGGGTTATGCCATACCCTGGAGGGGGCAAAGGATGAGGGTTTAAACACAAGGGCGTCCATGTACAATCAGCAAAAAAAATATTGATTGAACACCGAAGGGTTGATTGAATAGAAAATAAGGATGTTAACCCCTTGACTACGGATTTCCTACAAGAAGACATCACCAAGCTACAGGAATGGAACAAAAAGTGGCTGCTACAATTCAGTGAAGAAGAATGTAAAGTCCTGCACATCAATACCACATGGGAAACACTCCACTATCCACCACAGAGGCAGAGAAAGCCCTGGGAGTACATGTTACCAGGCTACCAGTGAAGGCCAAATCCGTACCAATCACAGCAGGCGGGTTAAAGAAGGAAGATAAAGAAAAAGAAAGACTCCTCGGCTACTCACGGTGCAACATGTCGATGAAGCTGTCCAGCCTCTCGATGTTCATGGTCAGTGTTTTGTGAGGCTTGCCGATCCTCTCTGTGAACAACTCCACCGGTACCTGAAAGACACACACGGACCCTCGTCAAAAATATTCCTGATCCGTCTCTGTGCAGGTTTTATTGTGTCCCTACTCCTATACACATTATTTTTATCCTCTCTCTCTCGTTTCCTTGGATACAGAAAGCCTAGTAAATGTAATATTGACAAACAGCATCAGTGAACAACAGCAAGAAAACAAGAAATTAAATACAGGTAACAAACAGACGTATATGAAGGTTAGTATTGTAAGCTTCTTTTTGTACATCATAACTTGTATATATAAAAAAAATGAGTAGAAAGGTTAAAAAAAAAAGGAAAGGGTAGGGTTCATTTTGTCCATACTCCAATACAATGTTAATGTACTTTACATCTCTCTCGGCTATCCCACTTCCTTATTTCTAGTTTACTCTTACACACATACAGAACACACACACATCAACTCAACATTACTTTTATACATGTTTCCATTCGCCATTCATTTTATCCTTTGCACCTGTTAACTCCTATGAATTTTACTGTTATATATATTTCATTACACTTCCATATTCACAGTTTACTCTTGCCTATACAACACTCACAGCAATAAGTTAATCCTGTACCCCTTTAACTTAACATCTTATTTTTGTATAGATTTTTCTTATCACAGGAAGAGATTTTTATTACATTTCCACATTTCATCCTTACAAGCCTTCAGCATACCTTAATTTTAACAGGAGAGGAGGAAGCTAAATGGTGAAAAAAAAAAAATAAATCACAAAGCACACTAATTATTCAAAGCCTTCAGTGTACCTTAATTTTAACAGGAAATGAGGAAGCTAAATGATGCAAAGAAAACAGAAAATCACAAAGCACACAAATTATTCAAAGCCTTCAGTATGCCTTAATTTTAACAGGAAATGAGGAAACTAAATGATGCAAAAAAAAATCACAAAGCACTAATTATTCAGCCCTTCTCACCTGTATCTTCTCCGCCAGGTAGTAGATGCGGTTGGGGTGGCCACTGAATCTCGCCGACTCATTCCTGAAGCGCCTCTGGTAGTTGGAAATGAGCTCAAGGGACAGGTAGCAGAACCCCAGTCCCTCGTGGTGCTTCCGGAACAGGTACGGGCCCATGATCTTGACGAGCTTCTCCGAGAGCTTGCCTGTAGAGAGATTCACCGTATTTTTTGTCGTATTGGTATTTATTAAGTTATTCTCTATTAGTTACTGTATATATTAGCTTGACAGGCATATTAGCAAGATAGGGTGACCAGTGCAGATGTAGCTAACAGATGTGAAGTAGAGGAATTGCAAACGGAGCTCAGAAGGGAAAGACTCCGATGGTTTGGACATGTGAAGAGAGCAGGGGAGGATACAATGCTGGGAGTTTTGGAGAGACTGGAGGAAGGAGACCAGTTGGCAGACCTAGGAAAACATGGAGAAGGTGTATACAGGAAGACTTGGCATTGATGGGATTGGATGAGCATCAGGCAGAAGGCAGAGTAGAACGGAGGAGAGCCATAAAGTGTCCAACCGCTCAGGAAGAGTGAAAACAGACAATAAACGAAATGATGATGATATATTAGCTTGAAAGTCGGGTGTAAATATGACTTAATCGGTTTGTTTACAAGGGTGACGCTAGAATCCAAAAACCAGACCTGCGGGTTGGGTGATGATCCACGGAATCCTTTGTATCTGTGACCCCTTTATCCCACACTCCTTCAGGTTCTGCAGGTTGTATAGGACATCTGTGGAGGACACCGGAGAGGGCAGGCAGGATATTAGGACCTCCATTGCATCCTGGCCCTTCATGCTGAAGAGACCCTGCATGGCTGCCATCACTCTGTCAACCTGGAGGGGAAGGAGGAAGGAAGGAAGGACAGAGAGAGAGAGGAAGGAGGATAGAAGGGAGGGTTGGGAGGGAGGAAGGAAAAATGGAGGGAAGGAGGATACAAGGAGGGTAGAAAGGAAAGGAGGAAACAAGAAGGGTAGGAAGGAAGTGAGAAGAGGCAGGAAGGTAGGAAACAAGGTAGACAGGTAGGCAGGATGTTCATTTGCTTCTACCAATATTTCCTAATTTAATTTGTTAGTTAATATTATCTTTTCTATTTCTTACATATCTATCAACCTCCCTTATCCCAGCAGCCACATTAGTTAACTTCATGAATAGTTACAAGGACTTTATTTAGTTTTAGATGATTCAGTTATTCTAGAAAAGAGAGTAAAGTACGCTGTTAACCCGGTAGCAGCGACGGGCCAAATTTGTGCCATGATATAAACCCCCAAAAATAGATGATGCATAAACTGATCACAAATACGTTGATATATATTATGAAATGGCTTGTGTGGGTGACGATTTTTTCTCATCATTCTCGCTTAGAGGGGCCTGTAAGAAACATGATCCCCGCAGCTACCAGGTTAAGTTATAGGAAAGTAATTGAAGTAGGCTGTTGAGTACCAATGTATTTTTGCAGGAATAACTTATGATGGATGTAAACAATGTAGACAACTCACTTCCTCCTGCTGTGTTTGAGGTCGTTTTATCTGCTTCCCTGCCCTTTGCCCGGGGACGAGATCCTTGTGAAACCGGGATGCCACCCTCCCCTGCTCACCTCTGCTGCCGGGTATCCATAAGAGGGTGAGGTGAGGAGAGGTCAAGCACATCTAAGCATTGCCATTATTTATATCAGTTTGCTACCCTCACTACCAGCCAGCTCGTGCCCAAAACAATTACTTTTTCCTAAGGTTATATTTGTTGTTCTTGATTGAAACACGGAATATCAAAGCCATAATAAGTATCACATATCGTCACCTTCGTAAAATAATCACCTAAGTCATTTTTCAGAGATTTCCAGGTTTTTGTCTACATCAATTTTTCA
The DNA here is from genome assembly GCF_024679095.1 of Eriocheir sinensis. NCBI lineage: Eukaryota > Metazoa > Arthropoda > Malacostraca > Decapoda > Varunidae > Eriocheir > Eriocheir sinensis. The sequence continues at coordinate 7,099,510 of NC_066562.1, forward strand.
ACATGACACCCATTTTTGTATAGTTGCCTTGGTCATTCAGGGTTTGAGTGTTCTAGAATTGGCCTTTTCATTCCCGCCTAAATCTTAAGACAAATGTGATAATGACACTTCTTTTATGATTTTCTGAAGAGTAGAAAATAATGACTTAGGTGGTTTGTTTACCAAGGTGACGATGTATAAAAGTTAAGTCATAGGTTGGTATTTTAAGACACTTTCTCTTCTCACGTCAACTATTTCTAAAGGTCAAAGAGGGGGTCAATCGGGTTCCATGGTACAGAAGAAGGGTCAAACTACCACCAGGGTCATGAAGCTGCTCCTGGAAATGCCCGAAACTCCTACGAAAGCCTTGTCAAATTTGCGTTCCTTCAGGTTCATGGTACAGAAGAAGGGTCAAACTACTCCTGGAAATGCCCAAAACTCCCACGAAAGCCTTGTCAAATAGGTGAACTTGGGCGACGAAATGTTTTAAAATACGACCCATAATCGATATCATATGTATAGAAAATTATATAACCAATAAGAGTCATATATTGAACAGGGAACACATCTGAAATAAGTGTTTAAATGTTAATATGAATACCAAATCAAAAATAGTTAAATTAAAAGTTAGGTTGGACTAATATATATATGATTTTTTACCATCTTAAAAATCCAATCAATGGGTGAGAAAGGAAGCAAATTTAGTGAACACGTTAGCTGACACCCATCATAACCTGCACACCTGTCTCACACACCTGTTTTCTGGATCAGGTGTGGAGGAGGCTGCCAAGGATGCGGTGGAGTGGAAGCGTGCACCTGCCAGCCCCACACACCTGCCTGCCCACACCTGTCCTCGACCCGGCACTCTGCACAGGTGAGCACGACTCCATGGCACTGTAGGAGTAGTGATATTATTAGAGAAACCGTCGCTAAAATCCCCATAACCACTGTATATATTTGTGGAGCTGGCAAGAGTTGATTATTGGTTCATATAACTATTAAAAACAAAACCATGATGTAATTTTACCTCACCATATAATATCACTTCATATTACACTATCTACACCTTTCTATCTTGCTTGCAACCCTCAATCACTTCACTATCCAAAGCACTTCATATTATACCATCACACCCTCTTTGTCTTGCTCCCAACCCTCAATAACTTCACTATCATATTTACTACATTCACACACACCAATTATGCCTCAAAACCTTCTTTACCTCACTATCATTACGCTACATGTTACGTCAATACTCACCCTTTCCAGCAGTCTTTGGGGCCGGGGAGAGCCAAGGAGGGTGACACAGCTTGGCCACGAGGGACAGAGATGGGCTTAGGACGTTGATTCTGGTCATGGTCGGGAAAACGTTGATATTCAGCTTCAGGACTTTCCTCTTGTCTTCCTTTTGTTTGTGCAGCTTTTGACTTGACCTTTGTATCAGTTCTCTTGCTTGTCAGTATCATGGACCTTCCCTGAATCTCCTACACCTAAAAGAGAAAGAAAATAATATAATGTTCATATGAATAATCACACATGTCTCCATTTTTTCCTCACCTTTTCCCTTTCAAGGCTCCACCTACCTCCCTGTCCACTCATGTATTCACCATTTCCTAGTTACTAATGAGAGCTCTTTTACTCTCCCACAGACTGGCTCCAACCACTGCAGAGAACACCAATGGGATAAGTAAAGAAGTCCTGCCATCCTACCCCTGCAGAGGAGATGAGTACCTCCACCACCACCACCACCCTTCCATCAGTATCAAGAAAGGGAAAAGTACAACCATATCAGACTCCACTACAACCACCACACGAGACTTCCACCAGTGTCAAAAGTCCTACCACCATCACCCAGGACTCTTCAACCAGTACCACCTTCCCATACCCACCCAAGAATTCCACCAGTGTCAAGGAGTCTTTCTACCACCATCAGCCAGCAGAGAAGATACCCCACGACCACCACCCAGGACTCTCCAACCGGTACCACTTTCCCCTACCCACCCAAGAATTCCACCAGTGTCAAGAGTCTTTCTACCACCACCACCCACCAGAGAAGAGACCTCACCACCACCACCACCACCCAGGACTCTACCAGCCTCCCTGTCAGCACCTTCAGAAACTCTCTGTCAGACTCGCTTTCGCTGGCAGGTTGCTGGTAAACGAGCTGTAAAGAGGTTTAGGTCAGAGACTCCCCAACATAAATGAATTGCTTTTGACTTTTTTTTTTAATACATTTTTTCTAGTGGTGTGGGTGTCAGTGTATCTCCGGACAGTCTTTGAGGTATCTGTAATATAAGAGCTCCATTAAATTTATACTAGCAAATCCTGTTTACCATATCCTCCCTCCTTGCTACCTTCTGCAAAGATCAACTGCCTACATGGTTATCCAGTCCTTGTTCCTGTCTATATCTACATTGGATACCCTCCCATTCTCTTCTGACCATATGTGTGAACAAGATACTATCCATGTATGGGTCTAATTTCTTAAGCAATTACTTTAAGCTGCTTACCACCCACCATTGGAGTTAAACCACCATGTGTCATTGCCTGCCTTACCACCCAAGGTCTGACTATAAGGAGGGAAGCAACCCACACTGGTCTTCCTTCCTGATCATGCTCGGTGGAGGCTGTGACCTTACTGGTCAGGTTTGGTGGGTTGCCTCCCTCCCTACAGACCTTTGGGTGGTGGTCTTCCTTCCTGATCATGCTCGGTGGAGGCTGTGACCACAGACCTTTGGGTGGTGGTCTTCCTTCCTGATCATGCTCGGTGGAGGCTGTGACCTTACTGGTCAGGTTTGGTGGGTTGCCTCCCTCCCTACAGACCTTTGGGTGGTGAGGACACCAGGGCAGTGGTCTGGTTCCAGTGCTGGGTAGGAGGCAGGTCCTCTTATTACGGACACAATTTCTTTTTTTTTTTTTAGGTCAAGTTTAAGGAGTTTGACTTATAAATGTGTAGAATTCTGCAACAGGTCAAAAATTTGTGGTATGAGTGAACTTTAACTGCAAACATGAAGTATCTATGTACAAGAATATCTCATTAATCTTGACCTGAGAGAAAATATTTAGGTATTAGACTTTTACAAGAATACCATGAAATATCTTATTCACATATGCATCCAAATCCTCTATGGAACGATAGCCAGGGGAAAATCGACCATCTAGAGCAGTGGTTCCCAACGAGGAGTCCATACAGATTTTAATTATTTTTTAAAAATTTATACTGGAATTAGATGTGTGGCTCAGAATAAAATTCATATTACTGTACACAATCCTAAAAACTGAATGCTTAAATGCTCTACATTAGCTAACGGTGCCAGGGGTGTCAAACTCACGGCCAACATGACAAATTTGGCCCTTGGGATGGTCATGAGTGGCCTGCTAAACTTATTTTGTTGCCTTGGTCCACAGGTGAAAAAGGTTGGGAGCCACTGATCTAGAGGGTGTACTGAGGGATCAACACAAAGCTGAGAAACATTAACCGTACTCATCTCTGAACACACTTTTGGCATGAATGTCCACTTCTAGATGCCTCAATATGGTCAAAAGATAATGGATGTATGTAAAAAGACAGGAACAGGACATATATAATGAGTCAAGGTCTGGATGAGCCTGCAGCAGCCTGACCCACTGAAGGGATGGACTCTGCACAAGACTCCACAACACAGAGTTGATGTGACGGGCAACAGACACAAGCTAGACACTTGCTCCTGACACTCAAACTTGCCTTTTTCTTAACGGCTGGAGACGCAGCAGCAAGGTGGTGGTGCTGCTGATTATCCCTGACCCTCCTGCTGGTCCTGGCCCCTCATGCTGCTGCCTCCACTCCAGCGCTGCTCCTGAGGTGGAGTCACTTGGTTTGCACGAACCTCAGGCAAGCTGCAGACGGTGGTAAGATTATTAGTAATCTTTAAAGGATAAAATATGCTACATGCTCCAGGATTTTACAATGAATGACTTAAAAAAGTTTTACTTTCATTCTTTATATTTAAGTATTTTTTCACTCAACTACAAATTGTTCCCTGTTTGTGATACTACTGACTTCTTAAGACTGAAAAGGTGTATTTGTCATGCCCTGGGAGCTTATTTTTCTATTTCCTCTATTTTCCAACACGTCCTCTGTGTGTATACAAACACACGAGAAATTAATCAAGATCAGGGTATTCGCCGGCTGCCTGGGATTGAACCCGTGACCAGCGCGATGGGAGAGCCACTCCTTACCGAGTCGGCCAAGGAGGTACCCCACTGACTAAGTGGGTTATGGGAGGCTCGTTCAGCAGACATAGTCGCCGCACTACATATTTAATAATCTTGATCATGATTATAATGTGCAGGCCACCCATCAGGTGCATAACACACATGTTCTTTCAGTTAAACACAGCCATTAGAATTAATGCATGATTATGTAATGCTATTGCATGAAAAAGAACAAAAAACTTATTTTTGAATTCCTGGCAATTCAAGGGAGATCAGTTCCCTCAAATGTTCTCTCTCATGTCATTAATTACTTTAGGTAGTTTCTTAGTTCAGTAACCAATCACCTTCTATAATGACTAGCCCACTGACCAGAGCCACAATAATCACACTAGGTACTGGGGTGCCATTATCACCCGTGGGCGGCGGGGCAGCCATGGCACCTTAAGGCATAGACACGCCTCTCACGGGCCACTGTTCAGCTCCATCACAGCCACAGCAAGGCGGTGAGCACGACGACTTACAGACTCCAACCTTTGACCGCCTGCCGATGACATGACATCAAGCGGAATAAACCAAAGTAATCACTAGAGTACACCAGGCGACCAGAGTAAATACCACGCACTAACCTTCAGGAGGCAGGAACAGCTCAGAGCCACGCCTCGGCCTGCTCCCTCGCCCTGGCCTGCTGGCACACACACTGCTTCCCTAGGGTGCCACCTCACGCGCACACCCTCCCCCTTCGACGGTCACACGTGCACTGGCCACTGAGGTTTGTTTACAATAATCCAACGATGCCAGATTGTCGTACTCAGCCTCCTGTGTTTCCCAATTTCCGACCCAAAAACTGCCTCCTCGACTCCAGTAACTGCCTTCATATAGAGTTATCGTTAAAATTGGTGTTTTTTGGCAATAGCTATGCCTCAGGAACCGGTAAATACGATGCTCTGAGAACGACTATCTGGCAAGTGATTTACAATACGGAACTTACAGTCTCGCTCACCGTACAAACCCTCAAGTACACTCAAACACGGAAATTCTTAGCAATTCAACGTGATATCATACTTGTAAATGATAAGATAACACACTTGATTGACTTTTATCCGATTATTTACACATACGAATAGAAAACCCTTTACATAATCAGCTGGTACCCCGTCAAACCGGCCATCTTGGAGAAAGGACAAAAAATAATGTAAACAAACCCTTATTTTGCCTCTATTTACCCATTAAACCTCCTTGTCATTCCTTTAACCTGCTATATGGTGACTCAATAACCAATAAACCACTCATTAAATATCTTCCCCAAGCCAAATACATGAGAAATAACACTTAATGAGCTCTTGTATAACTTGACCCAGTGTTGTGGTTACCTGTCTTTCTCACTCATCTACCTGTAATTAACTTAACCTGCCTTACAGTGACCTAATATCTAATAAACTACTAATTAAATCTCTTCATAAAGCCACAAACATGAGAAATAATAGTTATGAGCTCTTGTATAACCTGTAAAGCTGTTAATAAGGCCAAATACATAAGAGAAAAGAAAAAGAACAAGGGAGGAAAGCAAAAGAAGGAAGGAGTGTGAAGAGAAGGAGAGGATAAAAGAAGGGAGTGTAAGAGAGGAGGATAGAGAGAGAAAGAGGAAGCAGTATAAGGAAGATAGCACTAAAGAGAAGGGGAAAGGAACGAGAAAAAAAAGAGGAAAAAGGGAGGGAGTATGAAGAGAAGGAGATAAACGAAGGGAGTATATAAGTAAAAGGGTAGAGAGAGAAAGAGAAAGTAGAATAATGAAGATAACTAATAAAGAAAACACTAAATAGCTTCTGTATTATTTAAACTCGTGTTGTGGCTACCCGTGTGTCCTGCCTGTCTTCTTCCTCTCGTACCTGTAATCAGCGCCTTCCCCCGTACGTGTTCCAGGTGGCTCCAGGGACATCATGGGCCCGGCACTTATCCAGGGGGCCAGCAGGGGTCTGGGGCTACAGTTCTGCCGTGCCCTGGCCAGCCGAGGTCAGACTTAGCCAATAATATGATGAAGATGGAGTGAATGTTGATATTTCTCACTCATTACTAGCCTTGAATTTTGTCTTAATGAGAAATAATGTACCAGATACCTTGCGATATGTACATTAGTGATGTTAATGTGTTTTTTATATAGTAGTGTAATTTTGTCGCCCCCGCCAGGTACGACTGTGATTGCTTGCTGTAGAGACCCCAGTAAGGCAGGTGATCTCAGGAGCCTACAGGTAATTCTCTCTCTCTCTCTCTCTCTCTCTCTCTCTCTCTCTCTCTCTCTCTCTCTCTCCCCATATATGTAAATTGTTTTATCTCAACGTAAATCAAGAAAAAAATAACTATACTCACTTTATTGATTTCTCTTTCCACCTTCCTCTCTCCTATTCCCTTCTTTTACCTTCTCCCTCTCTTCCTCCTCTTTCTCCTTTCCTCCTTTTCCTCTTTGCCCTTTCCTAAACCTCCTTCCCCTCCATTATTCTTCCCTCTTCCCCTCCTTTCCTCTTTCTCCTTCCCTTTTCCTTTCACTAAATTCCCTCTCCCTCCTTTTCTCCCCTCCCTTCCTCCTTTCTCTCCCTTCCTCCTTTTCCTCTTTGTCTCTTCCTAAACCTCCTTCCCCTCTGTTCTTCTTCCTCCTTCCCCTCCTTTCCTCTTTCTCCTTCTCTAACCCCTTCCCTCTTTTTCCTCCTCCTCCATTCCTTTTTCTCTCTCCCATTCTCACCCCTTCCCTTCTTTTACCCTTCCCTCTCTCTCCATTGTTCTTTCTCTCCCTCCCCTCACACCCCAGTCCGATCACCCAAGCCTAGTTGACATAGTTCAGCTTGACGTGTCCAGCGAGGGGGCGGTCGAGGAGGCGGCCCAGCATGTTAAGAGCTCCCACGGCAAGGCTCTGGACCTCCTTATCAACTGTAGTGCAATGCTGAGTCCGTCGGGGAGGGGAGAGACAAGCCTGAAGGATGTGTCAATGAAGGTGCGGAGATTATGGTTGATGTTGTTGTTGGTAAATTTTAAGGGATAGGCTATCGATGTGCGTGGCCTTGGCGCTCTCTCTGTTACATTGAACCTTTTTATTATGAGTGTTGTTGTTTTTTGTTTGTTTGTTTGTTTACATCAGAGGACACGGCTCAAGGGGAATAAAAAGAGTATAAAAAAAAGCCTGCTACTCGCCACTCCTATAAAAGATAAAAGTAAAGAGTAGCCAAAAGAGAGGTCAATTTCAGGGGGAGAATTGTCTTGATACACTCTTTTTGTTCTACACTCTTGTTTTTTATTAATATTATCGTGGTTTTTATTACGATATTATTATGTATTTTTTCCTATATTCCTTTCCTTTCTATATTTTTCTTTTCCTTCCATTTACTTCCTATTTTCCTATTTTTTCCCTTTCCTATATTCCTTTCCCTTTTTTTCTTTTTCTTTCCCTTCCACTTCCTATTTTCCCCTTTCCTATATTTCTTTCCCTTTTTTTTCTTTCCCTTCCTATTTTCCTAATTTTCCCTTTCCCTTTCCGATTAGTTTTGTTTGTTTTTTTCTCGTAAGATGAACGCTCCTGATTTTTTCCTGTTTTCTTCTTTTTTTGGTTGATGGAAGTAGAATTTGCCTTTTATATCGCCTCTCATACATTCCTCTTCACCAACACAGTCAACAATTATATTCAGAAAGACTAAATGAACACCAAATATAAAATAAGAAACTATAATTAAATACCTATTCTCGGTTGATGGAAGTAGAAATTGCCTTTTATATCGCCTCTCATACATTCCTCTTCACCAACACAGTCAACAATTATATTCAGAAAGACTAAATGAACACCAAATATAAAATAAGAAACTATAATTAAATACCTATTCTCGGTTGATGGAAGTAGAAATTGCCTTTTATATCGCCTCTTGTACATTCCTCCTTATGAACACAGTCAACGCTAATATATGAAAAAACTAAACGAACACCAAATATAAAAGAAACTATAATTAATACCTAACAAATCTCATTCCCTTTTTAAGTTACACGGCTTCTTCTCAAACATTAATAACAAGCAATGAATCATACCAAGAATCAAAAACTCCTCTCACGCCCTTCTCTACTCTGCACTTCATCCCTATTTTCCCATTTTTCCTAATTTCCTTTCCCTTTTTTATTTTCATTTCCCTTCCACTTCCTTCTTATTTTCCTGTTTTTCCTTTTTTGTATATCCTCTCTCCCTCTCCCCCACCTAACAGGCCTTGCAGGAAACATTCACCGTCAACGCCTTCGGGCCCCTGGTGATGGCTAAGCACTTTGGTCCGCTTCTACTGGCCGGCGAGGGGAGCGTGGGAAGGCAGGGCAGCGAGGGGAAGAAGAAACACACATCTGTGGTGGTTAATATGTCCGCCAGAGTGGGGTCCATTGCAGGTGAGAAATTGATCGGAGTTTATGAGTTGTGTGTGTGTGTGTGGGATGGGGGGATGGGAAGGTAAGGAAAGGAGGGTAAGAGGAGGGAAGGGGAAGGATGAGAGGAAGGAAAGGAGGATAAGAGAAGGGAAGCGGAAGAAAGAGAGGAAGGAAATTAGGAGAGAGAAAAAATGAAGGAGGGAAGGGGAAGGAAGAGAGGAAGGAAAGGAGGATAAGAGAAAGGAAGGGGAAGGAAGAGAGGAAGGAAATGAGGAGAGATTAAAAATGAAGAAAGGGAAGGGATGAGTAGAAAAGGAAAGGAGAAGAGAGGAAGAAGAGGGAAGTAAAAGATGAAGAGAGGAAAGGCATTTGGTAGTAAAGTAGGAATAGGAAAATAGGAAATGAGAAAGGAAAATAGGAAAATAGGAAGAAAAAGGGAAATTGGAAAGTGAAAGAAAATAGGAAAAGGAAAGAAAAATAGGAAGTAAGGAAAAGGGAAGAGAAAACAGATATGGTAAAAATCAGAAAATAGGAATAGGAATGGGAAGGGACAGGAAAATAAAACAGGGAAAAATAGGAGAACAGGAAAAGGAAAGAAAACCAGGAAAATATGAAGTAAAGAGCAGTAGACAATTAACAAAGGAAACGCATATATTAGTTAAGTAAGGCGTTCGGAGAGATTGGAGGTAGAAGGAAGGAGACCAGTTAGTAGACCTAGGAAAATGTGGAGAAGGTGTATACAGGAAGACTTGGTATTGATGGGATTGGATGAGCATCGGGCAGAAGACAGAGTGGAATGGAGGAGAGCCACAGAGAATGATGATGAGGGTAATGAAGGAGAGATTTATTACTATTGAGTCTACCCTGAAATACAACACAGCCGTCCCTCCCCAGACAACAAGCTTGGAGGTTGGTACAGCTATCGTATGTCCAAGGCAGCCCTCAACATGGCAACTCGTAACCTGAGCATCGAGCTGGGCCGAGGCAGGAACAAGGTCATATGTGTGGCCATGCACCCTGGTACGTACACGCTAACATAGACACACACACTTGTTTTCCCTTCCTCCTCCTCCTCCTCCTCCTCTTTGATATAATTTGCATGAACCTTCTTTTCTCCTTTCTCCCTCGTCTCACGCCCTTCTCTACTCAGCACTTCATCCCTGTTTTCCTATTTTTTCCTTTTCCTATTTCCCTTTCCCTTACTTCCTATTTTCCTGTTTTTTCCCTATTCCTTTATTTTCCTTTCCTTTTCCCTTACTTCCCATTTTCCTTTTTTTATTTCCTATTTTCCTATTGCTACTTCACTACCAAATGCCTTTCCTCTGTTCATCTTTTTCCTCTTTCTCTCTTCCTCCTCTTCTCTTTCCTTCCCTCTTCCTCAATTTTTCTCTTCCGCACTTTATCTTTACTTCATCTCTTTCTATCCTTCACACTCTATCTCCTTCCTTTCTCTCCTCCTCCTCCTCCCTCATATTCTTTTCCTTTTCTTCCCTCTCCTTTCCTCTCCTCTCCCTTCCTTCCCTCCATTTTAACTCTGTTCTCTTCCTTTCTCTCCTCCTCCTCCCTTCTTTTCTTTTCTTCCCTATCATCTCCTCCTCCTCCCTTCTTTTCTTTTCTTCCCTATCATCTCCTCTCCTCTCCCATCCTTCCCTCCATTTTAACCTTCTTTCCTTTCTCCTTTTCTCCGTTCCACTCACCCGCTCCTCTCTCCCCTCTCACAGGCACGGTGGACACAGACCTCTCTCGGCCATACCACAAGAACGTGCCGAAAGGGAAGCTTTTCTCTAAGGATCAGTCGGTCGGCTACCTCCTCGGGATCATTGACGGTCTCTCGCTGGAGGACTCGGGGAAGTACATAGGCTGGGATGGCGTTGAGATACCCTTCTGAGTGTGTGTAGGGGTCTTTTTTTTTTATTATTTATAGCAAGAGGCTGGAGTCATGGGCCCAATAGGAAATAATACAGAATTAGTGAATGTTAGCTTATAGGCTCATCCACGGACTTCCCTTAACACTCACATTGTCACTGCCATAACTATCTTTTTTTAACGCCAAGAGAGAGTCATGGGCCCAACAGGAAATAACATAGAATTAGTGAATGTTAGCTTATAGGCTCATCCACGGACTTCCCTTAACACTCACATTGTCACTGCCATAACTATCTTTTTTAATGCCAACAGAGGGAGTCATGGGCCCAACAAAACCAGCAAAAAATAAAACAGCACTAGTGATTGTTAGCTTATAGATTCTTCATTGGACTTCCCGTAACACTCAAATCGTCACGGCCATCATCACACACACTTTTGTCCTGCTCAGAGGCGTAGAATGGCGTCGAAATACCCTTCTAACTAGGGGGGAGGAGGGCGGAAGCGGGCAGATTGTACAGGAGAGCCTCCATATACCGCATTTCCTGTAAAGTTTTCCTTATAATGCACCCTTGAACTGACTCCTTCACGGGGTTGGGTCCAAGTATATGTACTTGGACTTAAGTACAGATTTTCATGTACTACTTGTACTTAGACCCAAAGTACTTGAAAAATACCAAGTACATTCAACTACAAACAAGTACAATGTATTTAATCAAAAGTTATATACTGTATATAGATTCTAGTGAACTTTGTGATGATACTATTGGGTAAATACGTACATTGAGTGTTATGATATTGTAGTGTAATATTATTATGTCTCATTAATGTGTATATACGAAAACTACTAACCTTCGTGCTTTACAAACCTGTGACAGGAATTTTGTTATCACATAAAGTACTTGTATTTAAGTACAATGACATGTACTTGGACTTGGCCCCAACCCTGCGAGTCCTTCACAAAAACAATAGGTAAAGTTGGGGCAAACACTATAGCTGTGCGTGGCCACGGTGCTCATCTCTGTCCCCTTGGCCCTCTGACCCTGTGGTGGAGATGCAGTGCTGACTTGCCTGAGCACCCTCATCCCAGCACAGGGCCAATGTGACATACAGGTTACCACAGTTTACCTTCCTCAGGTTTCCTCAGGACCTATTTATTGACCAGCCTGAAAGGGAGGATGAACTAGGTGGATTATAACCTGGGCGTGAAGATTCATAGTCAGGGGCGCTTATCACTGCACCAAGGAGGAGGAAAGGGCAAAAGAGTGATCTGGATAGTTAGTCTCAGGGATACTTTCTTTGATTTCCTTTTGTCGACAAGGATTTCAGTGTTCGTTTTCCAGTGTTATTTTAGCGTAGAATGTGAAAGGTAAATGAGAGGGCTGGTAATTCTTTCGTCGACAGGAATTTTAGTTTTCTTTATGTGACGTTAGTTTAGCGTAGAATGAGAAGGAGAACGAGAGGAAGAAGAAATAAAAGGAAGAGAAATAATAAAAGGAAAAAAAAGGGAGAGAATGAGAGGAGGAGGAGGAGGGGGAGGAGGAGGAAAAATGGTCCAGTATTGTCTGTATAAATATGATGAATGGATATGATGGATTACTAAAAGGAGGAGGAGGAGGAGGAGGAAGACTAGGAGGAGGTTGAGGAGTTGGAAAGGAAGTGTATAGAAGATAAAAAAAAAAAAGGAGGAGAAGAACGTCAATGAAGCTGAAAATTTAAATCATTTCTTATTTTTTTGGTCAACAGGAATTTTAGCGTTCTTGTTCTCATGTTATTTTAGCGTAGAATGGAAAGGTGAATGAGACGACAGGTAATTCTTTGCTCAGGTATTTCTTGCTGTGTGTAGAAATGTGTAGATAATTGTTTATAAAGAATGACACAATCGACTCTTTCCTTCCTAACCTTGTGATCCTTAACCCAGTACCAGCGACGGGCCAAATTTGTGGCTTTACCGTGTACCAGCGACGGGCCAAATTTGTGGCTTTACCGTGTACCAGCGATGGGCCAAATTTGTGGCTTTACCGTGTACCAGCGACGGGCCAAATTTGTGGCTTTACCGTGTACCAGCGATGGGCCAAATTTGTGGCTTTACCGTGTACCAGCGACGGGCCAAATTTGTGGCTTTACCGTTTACCAGTGACGGGCCAAATTTGTGGCTTTACCATGTACCAGCGACGGGCCAAATCTGTGGCTTTACCGTGTACCAGCGACGGACCAAATTTGTGGCTTTACCGTGTACCAGCGATGGGCCAAATTTGTGGCTCTACCATGTACCAGCGACGGACCAAATTTGTGGCTCTACCATGTACCAGCGACGGGCCAAATTTGTGGCTTTACCATGTACCAGCGACGGCCCAAATTTGTGGCTTCCTATCTCCATCTTCCTTAACACTATAAACAACCAACATCGTTACCAACACAACTCTTTATTCGATGAGCTTAAGTTAACAGTAAACACACATGCAGACAAGCCTCCATATATGCACTCCCTCATTTCACACACTGTATATACATTTGATTTTTTAAGCCGATGTTTATTTGAGCGATAGTATTTGCAAGACCAGGATTAGACACTGGATGCTACTACTACTACTACTACTACTACTACTACTACTACTACTATTACTTTGCTACTCAATGAATAATATAGCCTTGTGGAATTGACTTGTAAATGAGATCACCTTTCCCTAAACACACATACTGATTATATTAAGAGGATTTGTCTGCAGTGGGTCCATGGAGGCGGTAAAATGATTCTCTCTCCGCTTCACGATACGGTAAAAAAGTCCGTCAATTTGAATAGCGTCACAATTTGTTCAGATCTGCGGATTTTTTCGAACGAGTAAACCGATAAAAAATGTCTGTATCGCTGTTAATGTGCTAAAATGTACATTAGTTTTGAACAGCATCACATTTTTTCATAGACTTGGGGATTTTTCAAACTAATAAACCTGTGAATTTAAAAATGATCGGCATAAATGTGTTTGTATGCACTGAATATTACGAGATTGCAATATTCTGAAGTCATGAGTTTGGACTATAATGGAGTTTTCAAAGCACTGGAATTTAGATTAATGGAATTTTCAAAGCACTGGAATTTAGATTAATGGAATTTTCAAAGCACTGGAATTTAGATTAATGGAATTTTCAAAGCACTGGAATTTAGATTAATGGAATTTTCAAAGCACTGGAATTTACATTAATGGAATTTTTGGATCAGTAGAACTTATATTAATGGATTTTTTTGGCTCAGCAGAATTTTTGGATCAGCAGAACTTATATTAATGGATTTTTTGGCTCAGCAGAATTTTTTGATGAGCAGAATTCAGATCAACAGAATTTTTGGATGAGCAGAATTTAGCTGAACAGAATTTTTGGATCAGCAGAATGTTTTGATGAGCAGAATTCAGATCAACAGAATTTTTGGATGAGCAGAATTTAGCTGAACAGAATTTTTGGATCAGCAGAATTCAGATCAACGGACCTCACTTCCAACATCACATTCACCACACAAACAAAATATAAACTAATCCTTAACATCGGCGGCAACATTAAAAGCGTTATAAATCGGTCCGCTACGAAAATACAGCATCTTAAATATACTCGTCTTTGATATAATAGAAACTTTGTGACTATACGAGATAACAACTTTGTGTCCGTCCGGGTGCGTTGTCCTGTCATGGAGTGCGTGGCGGATAACAGTAGTAGCCCGCACCTCGCTCACTCACTCGGGTTTTCTAAGTCTATGTTTAAGCGGTAAAATAAATATATGTCTTGGCGTCTTTATAACTGACGAAGGCTTTGTGTTTCATTGCGGTAGTGGTGGTGGTGGTAGTGGTGGTAGTGGTGGTGTGAGAGTGAACAAGATCTCGAAGCAGCAAAAAAAAATGAATAAAAGCATAATTTCCACGTATTTTTTAAGGTATTTTCAAGTTTCGGAAAGCACGTAGAACAACAACCATCGCAACACAACACCATTCACTCAACCTTGGCGGATAAGCCCCTCCCCCTTCCCTGATAAGCGTGTGTGATTGGCCCATCCACGCACAAGCCACGCCCCTTCTCTGTAAGGCGGCGTGTGATTGGTGGATGCTGGGAAAGGCTAGAATATAATGGCAAAAGCTGGGATGGCGCAGAAGGAGTTTATTCGGCAAGTTGAGTGTGCGTGTAAATCTATTTCCCTCACCACCTATAGTATTTGAGACGTCCGATACCAAAGGGGACATAGACGACAAAAGTGAGTTTCAAGATCAAGCCTAATGTGTCCCGAGCTTGTTTTTATTGATTTCTTGCTCATTTTGATCACTAAGTACGCCCTCCAGATGGTCTATTTTCCCTTGCCTACCTATGCTGCTCAAAAGACGAGGGTTATGCCTGTATAACACTAACCTAACCCAACCTATGATTCAGCGTTTTGATCCTTAAGTACACCCTCAAAATGGTCTGTTCTCCCTTGCCTACCTATGCTGTTCAAAAGGCGAGGGTTATGCCTGTATGACACTACCTAAGCCAACCTATTTGACACTACCCATAACATTTTTTTTACTTATTCAGGCTATTTTAAACATTCAGGCATTATTACTTATTTGCTTTTGATGATGAGCTCCTTCCTTTACTTTAAAAACTAACACTAACACTAACACTAACCTAACCTAACCTATACGACACTGACCAGAACTCGGAAACATAAAAATACCATCCGTGTCCCTTTGGTTCAAGACACCTTAAGCTGCTTCCTCAACTGGCTATAAAAACACTAACCTAACCTAACCTAACCTAACCTAACCTATACGACACTAGCCAGAACTCGGAAACATAAAAATGCCATCCGTGTCCCTTTGGTTCAAGACACCTTAACCTGCTTCCTCAACTAACTATAAAAACACTAACCTAACCTAACCTAACCTAACCTAACCTATACGACACTAGCCAGAACTCAGAAACATAAAAATACCATCCGTGTCCCTTTGGTTCAAAACACCTTAAGCTGCTTCCTCAACTGGCTGTAAAAACACTAACCTAACCTAACCTAACCTAACCTAACCTATACAACACTAGCCAGAACTCGGAAACAAAAATACCATCCGTTCCCCTTTGGTTCAAGACGCCTCATATGTGCATAAATCAATTTCCTACACCGCCTACATGTGTCTCGAGAGATGAAAAAAGATCCCCAACCCTCTCTTGAAGGCACATTAGTTGACATAGGCTCTTAAATACCCTTGAATATTGACCTGCAAACAATGTACTGCCCTCTCCACGCGCGAGTTTATAGAACCGAAACCTTATTTGAACTAACACTTTCTCCCATTACTAGCTCCCCATTAATAGCTATCCTTTGTCACAGTTGCCCTGCTTCTCTTCCCCTTAACCTTATGTACAGCTGAAACCGTATCTGAACTACCATTTCCACTCACCGCTGTTTCGTTTCTAGCTATCCTTTGTCACAGTTGCCCTGCTTCTCTTTCCCTCAACCTTATGTACAGCTGAAACCGTATTTGAACTACCATTTCCACTCATCGCTGTTTCGTTTCTAGCTATCCTTTGACACAGTTACCCTGCCTCTCTTTCCCCCTTAACTTTATACAGCGGAAACCATATTTGAACTACTATTTCCACCCTTTCCTGTTCCATTTCTAGCTATCCTTTGACACAATTACCCTGCCTCTCTTTCCCCCATTAACTTTATACAGCGGAAACCGTATTTGAACTACCATTTCCACCCTTTGCTGTTCCATTTCAAGCCATCCTTTGTCACAGTTACCCTACCTCTCTTTCCCCCATTAACTTTATACAGCGGAAACCATATTTGAACTACCATTTCCACCCTTTCCTGTTCCATTTCAAGCCATCCTTTGACACAGTTACCCTGCCTCTCTTTCCCCCATTAACTTTATGTACAGCTGAAACCATATTTGAACTACCATTTCCACCCTTTCCTGTTCCATTTCTAGCTATCCTTTGACACAGTTACCCTGCTTCTCTATCCCCCTTAACCTTATGTACAGCTGAAACCATATTTGAACTACCATTTCCACCCTTTCCTGTTCTATTTCTAGCTATCCTTTGACACAATTACCCTGCCTCTCTTTCCCCCATTAACTTTATACAGCGGAAACCATATCTGAACGAGCATTTCCACTCATCGCTGTTTCGTTTCAAGCTATCCTTTGTCACAGTCACCCTGCCATTCCCCCATCAAGTTTATGTACAGCTGAAATGCTCTTTGAACTAACTCTTCCACCCATTTTGTTCCCCTACATTCACAGCTGCCCCCATCCCATTACCAGCTGTCTATCTTTTGTAACAGCTGGCCCCTCCGCTTCCCCCCATTAAATTTATACAGCTGAAATCTTTTTGAACTAATACCTCTGCCCCATTATGCATTACCCACCCTCTGCCCTCCCTTACAGCTACCCATATCCCACACCCTTTGAAATGAAGTCCCCATCCTAGCCTAGCCTAACCTAACCTAACCTAACGTAACCTAACCTAGCCTAACCCAACATGCCCCTAACCTAACCTAGCCTAGCCTAACCATACCTAACCTATTGTAACTTAACCTAGTCTAACCAAATACACCCCTAACCTACTCTAACCTTACCTAACGTAATGTAACCTAACCTAGCCTAACCCATTATGCCCCTAACCTAACCTAACAAAACCTAACCTAATATAACCTAACCTAGCCTAACCCAATATTCCCCTAACCTAGCCTAACGTAACCTAACCTAACCTAGCCTTATCATACCTAACCTAATGTAACCTAACCTATCCTAACCCATTGTGCCCCTAACCTAACTTACCTAGCCTTATCATACCTAACCTAATATAACCTAATCTAGCCTAACCCAATACACCCCTAACCTAACCTAGCTTAGCCTAACCCAACCTGACCTAACATAACCTGACCTAGTCTTACCTAACCTAACCTAATCATACTAATTCCCTTCTCCAGTTCACACACTAACATTCCCTCCACCCCCTCCCTACCCCCCACACCCCCCACACCCTCCACACCCCCCACCACACCCACCCCCATCCCCTCCACCATCACCACCATCACCACCTGTGTCAGCCATGGAGAAGATATGGGTGAAGGGATCAAAGCCAAGGCCATCCGTGTCCCCGCCACCTCCAAAGTCCCCAGTCCCAGTCCCGCAGTCCCCTTCGTAGCCCTTCAGCCATCCCCCGGAGTCAGCGCTGAGGGCCGCATAGTACTCCCCGCCCCCACACCCGCCACAGCCGCCACACGCACCACACCCAGCCGCCACGTTCCCGCCGATCACCCCTAATGTACAGGCAGTTGTTGTGGTGTCTGCGTTCTCGCGTCTCCGCAGCGCGTTCGTCGGGGCAGCGGCGCAGAAGAACCCCATAGCACCCAGGAGCTTTAGGGTCTCCACTGGGATGCGTCGGGGGCATGTGACAGGGTCGGGGATGGGGCCACACCCGTCCACGGAGTCGTATGTTTGGTCTGCCATGCGCGGCTGACAGAGGATGTGCAGGATAGTGAGGCTGAGGCCCAGAGTGATGTTCTCAGCCCACTCCTCAGTTCGGGCGCTAACCTGTGGGGGGTGACGAGGGGGTTAGTTCACCTGGTTAGCTGAGGTTGAGGAAGGGAGGGGAGAGAGAGGGTTAGAAAGTGCAGGGAGGGAAAGAGGGATAGAAAGGGAAGGGAGGGAAAGAGGGTTAGAGAGGGAAGGGAGGGAAAGAGGGTTAGAGAAGGAAGGGAGGGAAAGAGGGTTAGAGAAGGAAGGGAGGGAAAGAGGGTTAGAGAGGGAAGGGAGGGAAAGAGGGTTAGAGAGGGAAGGGAGGGAAAGAGGGTTAGAGAGGGAAAGAAAGGGAAGGGAGGGAGGGAAGTGATGGGAAGTTGGAAAGTTTCGTTAAGTCGGCGCAACATCTGTGGTCATATGCCTGAGAAAGACAGAAGGGGAAGGAATTTTAGGAGAAGGGAACAGACCTCAGGAGACGGGACACAACCCCCGATTAATACCTGGTACCCATTCACTGCTGGGTGGACAGGGGCGTAGGGTATCGGAAAAGCCGCCAAAATATTTCCCACTCCGTCCGGGAAGGAAGTGAAAGGAAGGCAAAGAAAGAGAGGAAGAGAAGGAATCCCTCACCTTGAGTATCCCCTTCTGCATGTCCATCTCCAGGTCATGCAGGGCGTAGGAGAAGTACTGGCGGTCATAGGGCAGGCGCAGCACCATGGCCGGGCTGGACGGCGGGCAGTGGAACCTGACCTCCAAGTGCCCAGGGCTGCCCGGGATACCACGCTTCACTGGGGGGGGGAGAGTTTGGTTCATTTACAAGTGTTATAAGTGGACTAGTGATAGGCTGATGGTGTGAGTGCAAGGTGACGACACACAGTGAAATGGAAGACTAGGGAGCAGAACACTTGAGGGAAAGAGGCACAGTGGAATGAGAGAGAGTATAGGGCCGTTTTCACAGTCAAATTGTTTGTTTTGATCGTTACCAATGGCGGCGATCGACGCTATAGTTTTCCACATGAAACTGGGCTATGAGGTAGTGGCGACTGCAGAGGAGGCGAGAGGTGCTGAGAGTGTGTGGCAAGGTGCGGGGCTAGGCTAACCCCGCAGCCACCACTACCCCATCGGTCAGTTTTACGTGGAAATACTATATCATCGATCGCCGCCATAGGTAACGCTCAAATCAAACAAAGTGACTGTGAAAGCGGCCAAATGGATGGGTGGACAGTAATGGAAACACAGCACAACCATCCTTGGAGAAAGAGAAAACTGGGACAGAATGAGGGAAGACTGGAGTAATCAAATGTGGAGTGTATTGGCAGTAACAGGAGCCCAACCACTCACTTGGGGTGCCGGGTATGCCAGGCCGCAGCCCCTTCCAGTACCCCACCAGCACGGCCCAGTCCCCCCTGTGTGTCTTGATGACCATGGCGCGCTCCCCCCCGCTGTAGTCACACATGGGCCGCAGGAGGCTCTGGGGAGGGAGGGAACAGAGGGTTAGGAAGAAAAGGGAGAAAGGGTTAAAATGTGAACAGAGGGTAACAGGTTCAAGAAGGGAACACACCTTTCTGCCTCTCACCTTCCCTAACCTAACCTTCCTTACCCTTCTCTCATCTCAATGCCTTCTCTAATGTACCCTAACCTCCCTTAACATTAACCTAACCCTGTCAACCCCTTTCTAATTAACCTAACCTAACCTAACCTAACCTAACCTAACCTAACCTAACCTCCCACAATTTCCCCTCAACTCTCCTGCTAACACCCTCTCCTCCCCTCACTTGGTTCTGCGGGTCACGGCACTTCAGCGCAGCAGGGGATGGCAGGGTATTGGGGTCCAGGGTGTGAGCGAGTGCCACCTCCACATCGCCAGTGCCGCAGGGGACCAGGAGTTGCACAGAGGACATGGCCAGGTGTCGTGAGTGGGTGACGTTGGCCTTAAGGAGTGACGGCTTGCTCTGGATGCTTTCGTTGATGAGTCTGGGGTGAGGAAGGGAGGTATGAGTAAGGGAGAGGTGAGATAAATAGGGAATGGATGGGGAGGTGTGCGGAAGGGATGTAATGGGTGTGGAATGAATAGGGAGGTGCAGTGAGGGAAAAGGTGAGGATAGAAGGAATGATAAAGGTGGGTGAGGAATGCATGGGTAAGTGAGGCAAGAGATGGATGAGAAATGGATGAGGATAGTGAGTCAAGAGATGGATGAGGATCGGAATGAGGCAAGAGATGGATAAGAAATGGATGAGGTTGGTGAGTCAAGAGATGGATGAGGATGGGAATGAGTCAAGAGGTGGATAAGAAATGGATGAGGTTGGTGAGTCAAGAGATGGATGAGGATGGGAATGAGTCAAGAGGTGGATAAGAAATGGATGAGGTTGGTGAGTCAAGAGATGAATGAGGATGGGAATGAGGCAAGAGATGGATAAGAAATGGATGAGGACAGGAATGAGTAGAGATGGATGAGGATGGGAATGAGGGAAGAGAAGATTGAAGAACGAGATTATAGAAGAACGGACGTGGATAGGAACGGATGCATGGATGAAAGGAGAGGAGGAAGAAGAAGAAAAGAAGAAGGAAGGGAAGAAGATGGAATGTCTGAGGAATGCACACAAAAAAAAGGGGAAATAAAGGAAAAAGAAAAAAGGAAAAAGAAAAAAGGAAAAAAAGGAAATTGAAAAAAAAGGAAAAAAAGAAAAAAGAAGGTAAGGAAGATAGAATGTCTGAGTAACACACACACACACACACACACACACACACACACACACACACACACACACACCAAAAAAAAAAAAAAAAAAAAAAAAAAAAAGCCCAACCCATCCTTACATATGCGTTGCCATCTCCGCCAGAAACAGGTCACTCTGAGCTTCGTGACCCGAGGTGGTAATGCCCTGGGTGCCCCGGAGCTGGGCCTGGTCAAGTACAGTGGGCATGAAGGACCCCGTCATGACACCCATAGGCACATAGGCATTGGTTCGGGTTGGGGTCACCTGTAGGGTCACCTGTACTATGGCACCTCTGTCCTGGAACTCCTGTAGGTGAGATATTGGACAGGTGAGATAACGAGGGATGGAAAAAAGGGATAAAATAGTGGATAATCAAGAAGATGGAGAGATGGAAATAGAAAAGGATTAGATTATAAAAAGGGGAAGAAGTTGGATACAGGATAAAAGAAGAGGGGGAAAGAGAAGAAAGCTATATAGAGAAAAAGGCTCAAGGTGTGAAAGTTGAGAAAAAAAAATAGGTGGATTGCAGAATAAGGGAGAGGAAGAAAAGGGAGGAGGAAGGAGAAAGAAGGAAAAAAGGAAGGGAGAGGAAGAAAGGGAGAAGGGAGGAAAAGAGGGATATAAGGGAGGAATAAGAAAGATAAAAAATAAAAGGGAGAGAAAGGAGAACGAAAGAAAAATAGAAGGGAGAGGATGAAAAAGAAAGGAGGAAAAAATGAGGTAGGAATAAGGAAGAGAAGGAGAAAAAAAGGGAGAAGGAAGGAGAAAGGAGGAAAAAAGTGAGGGAGAGGAAGAAAAAGGGAGAGAAGGGAGAGAGAAAAAAAAGGGAGAGAAGGAAGGAGAACGAAGGAAAAAAGGAAGGGAGAGGAAGAAAAAGGGGGAGAAGGGAGAGAATAAGAAAAAAAGGGAGAGAAGGAAGGAGAACGAAGGAAAAAAGGAAGGGAGAGGAAGAAATAGGGAGAAGGGAGGGAAAAAAGGGAGAAAGAGGGAAAAAAAGAAAAGAAAGGGAAGGAAAGAAAAGGAGAGGGAAGAGAAAGAATGAAAAAAGGAAGAAAGGGAAGGGAAGAAAGAGGGAGATAAGAGGGAAAAAGGGAGAGAACGGAGGAAAATAAGGGAGATTGACGAAAGATAAGAAAGGGGGAAGAAAAAGGCGAAATAAATAAATAAACACGAAAAGAAATAAAGAGGAAAATGAGGAACAAGTTTAAAAGAGGAAAGGGAAGAGGAAAATGAGGAAAAAATAAGAGGGAGGAAGCAGAAATGGATAAAAGGGAGGTTACGTATAAAACAAAAGGAATGGATTGCTTTATTATCAGATTATAGAAGAGAAATTAGAGGAGGAGGAGGAGGAGGAGGAAGTGGACAGAGATTCTATAAGGCAAAAGAGGAGAGGAAGGAAGAAGAGGAGGAGGAGGAGGAAGGAAGAAGAGGAGGAGGAGGAGGAAGGAAGAAGAGAAGGAGGAGGAGGAAGAGGAAAGAGATTGTATAAAGGGAGAGAGGAGGAGGAAGGAGATGAGGAGGAGGAGGAGGAGGAGGAAGTTAAGAGATTAGAGAGAGGAGACGGAAGGAAGAAGAGGAGGAGGAGGAAAATGAGAAACAGAGATCGTGTATATAAAGAAAGGAAAGGAAAGAAGGAAAAAAGGAAGAAAAGTTAAATAAAGAAAAAGAAGGAAAAGAACCCAAAAAAAACAGGAAATAAAACAAGAAACAAAGTAAAATGAGACATATTATACCATCCCTCCCTTCCTCTCCCGCCCTCCCTCCCTCTCTCTTCTCCCCCCTTTATCTCCCTTCCCGTCTCTCTCCCACCCTTCTTCTAACCCTCAACACACACCTTAACAATCGTCCCTTCCGTCTTGACATCGGCCAGCTCATTGAAGTACGACATCCCCCAGAAATCGCCCTTGCCAAAAAACTTCATGAGGCGACACAGCTTCCTTTTGGGGGACATTTTGAGGACCATCCATTCCCCGAGCATCTGGGAAGAGAGAGAGAGAGAGGGGGGGTTATACACGTAAATAGACAGATAGATAGATAGACAGGTAGATAGATAGATAGATAGATAGATAGATAGAGAGAGAACACGTATAGACAGGGCAGAAGGATTAAGGAAGGGAAGGGAAGAGAGAGAGAGAGGGGGGGTTATACACGTAAATAGACAGATAGATAGATAGACAGGTAGATAGATAGATAGATAGAGAGATAACAAGTATAGACAGGGCAGAAGGATTAAGGAAGGGAAGGGAAGAAGGAAAGAAGAGAGAGAGGGCGGTTATACACGTAAATAGATAGATAGATTGATAGATAGACAGATAGAGAAGGAGAAAGGTTTAAGGAAGGGAAGGGAAGAGAAACTGGACTTATATGGAAGGGAAAAGGATGGGAAAGAAGGAAGAAAGGAAGGGAGGAGAAGGAAAAAGGGAGAGAAGAGAGGAAATAGGGAGAAGGGAGGAAAATAGGTTAGTGAAAGAAGAGAGAGAGAGAGAGAGAGAGAGAGAGAGAGAGAGAGAGAGAGAGAGAGAGAGAGAAAGAGAAATTGGAGAAAGATGGAGAGGAAAGGGAAGGGAGAAGAAGGAAGGGGAAGGGAAATGAAGGGAGTAAAGAGGGGAAAAGTAAGAAGGAAGGGGAAGGGAAGGAAGGGGAAGGGAAGGGAAGGGAAGGGAAGGGGAAGGGAAGGGAAGGGAAGGGAAGGAAGGGGAAGGGAAGGAAGGGGAAGGGAAGGGAAGGGAAGGGAAGGGAAGGGAAGGGAAATGAGGAGAGAGAAGGAAATAATAATAATAATAATAATAATAATAATAATAATAATAATAATAATAATAATAATAATAATAATAATAATAATAATAATAATAATAATAATAATAATAATAAGAAGAAGAAGAAGAAGAAGAAGAAGAAGAAGAAGAAGAAGAATAAGAATAAGAATAAGAATAAGAAGAAGAAGAAGAAGGAAAATGTTTTAAATTCATTAATTCAACTTTAAGGACAAGGAGGAATCTTTCTTTCTTCTCTCTCTCTCTCACATAATTAATTTTGCGGCACGGAAGAGATAAACCTGAGAGAGAGAGAGAGAGAGAGAGAGAGAGAGAGAGAGAGAGAGAGAGAGAGAGAGAGAGAGAGAGAGAGAGAGAGAGAGAGAGAGAGAGAGAGAGAGAGAGAGAGAGAGAGAGAGAGAGAGAGAGAGAGAGAGAGAGAGAGAGAGAGAGAGAGAGAGACTGGCGCCAATGTGATCAGAAGACTCTTCTTCCTCCTCCTCCTCCCTCCTTCCTTCCTCCTTCCTCCTTCCCTTCCCCTCCCGATCAATACAGTTTCCCCATGGGCGGCGCCGTTGAAGGGAAGGAGACTGTGGGTAAAGTCCTCCTCCTCCTCCTCCTCCTCCTCCTCCTCTTCTTCATCCTCTTCCTCTTCTATGTCATTTTTTTCTTTCCTTCTCTTCCTCTCTTTGTTCTTCTTTTTCTTTTCTTTTCTATCTTCTTCTTCTTCATCTTCTTCCTCCAACTCTTCTTTTTCTTCTCGTTTTCTTCTTCCTTTCTTTCTTTTCCTCCTTTTTTTCTTCCCTTCCTCCTCCTTCTCCTCCTCCTCTTCTCTTTCTCTTCTTCTGTATCTTCCTCCTCCTCCTCCTCCTCCTCCTCCTCCTTAGCCAGCCACTTTTCCTCGTATAACACCTCCTCCTCCTCCTCCTCCTCCTCCTCCTCCTCCTCCTCTTGATAGCTAAAGAGGGTACGGTGTGAGGAGGAGAAAAGAGGAAGGAAAGAAAGAAAAAAAGATATAGGATTTAATGGAGAGGAAAGAAGGACAGGAAGGAAGGTGAAGGAAGGGAGGGAAGGATATGGGTGATAGGTGAGAGGTAATGGAATGGAAGTAGGGCAAGGAAGGAGGGAAGGAAGGGAGGGGAAGGGAGGAGGAAGAGGGGAAGGGGAGGGAAGGAAGGGAGGAGGAGGAAGAGGGGAAGGAAGGGTGGGTGGAAAGGGGATGGGAGGAGAGGAAGATGAAATAAAGGGAAGGGAAAGGAAAGGAAAGGAAGGGAAGGGAAGGGAAGGGAAGGGAAGGGAAAGGAAGGAAAGAGAAGGTAAGGAAAGGGAAGGGAAGGAAGGGAAAGGAAGGGAAGGGAAGGGAAGAATGAGGAAAGGAAAAGGAAAGGGTGGAAGGAGGACGGAAGAGAAGGAAAGGAAAGGAAGGAAGGAAGGAAAGGATGAGAAGGAAGGAAGGAAGGAAGGAAGGAAAGGAAGGGAAGGAAGGAAGGGAAGGAAGGAAGGAAGGAAGGAAAGGAAGGAAAGGAACGAAAGGAAGAGAAGGAAGGAAAGGAAGAGAAGGGAAGGGAAGGAAGAAGAGTGAAGAAGGGAAGGGAAGGAAAGAGAAGGAAAGAAAAGGAAGAAAATAACAGAGAAATGAAAATAGAGGAAAAAAAGGAGGAAAAAAAAAAGAAAATATGGAAGATGAGATGATGTAAGAGAGAGAGAGAGAGAGAGAGAGAGAGAGAGAGAGAGAGAGAGAGAGAGAGAGAGAGATCACTTTCCTTGGTAATTTGTCAGAGAGTAATTCAACAGAGAGAAGGGGAGGAGGAGGAAGGGAAGGGGAGGAAGGGAAGGGAAGGGGACAGAGAAGGGAAGAAAAATGAATGAAAATGGGAAGTAGAGGGGAAGGGTGGGGAGGGGAGATAAGTGAAGGGGAAGGGAGGGAAGAAGAGGAGGAGGAGGAGGAGGAGGAGGAAGGGAAGGAGATGGATGGAATTATGAATGAAGAGGAAATTGAAAGTGGAAGGGAAGGGAAGGGAAGGGAAAGGAAGGGAGGGAAGGGAAGGGAAGGGAAGGGAAGGGAAGGGAAGGGAAGAGAATGGAAGGGAAGGGAAGAGAATGGAAGGGAAGGGAAGGGAAGGAAGGGAAGGGAAGGGAAGGGGAGGGAAGGGAAGGGAAGGGAAGAGAAGGGAAGGAAAGGGAAGAGAATGGAATGGAATGGAAGGGAAGAGAAGGAAAGGGAAGGGAAGGGAGGGGAGGGGAGGGGAAGGGAATATAAAAGGAGGGGAGGAGAAAAAGAAGAAAGGGGAGAGAAAGAAGGAAAAGGAAAGAAGTGGAAAAAGAGGGAAGGAAGGAAGGAAGGAAAAGAAGGAAAAGAAGAGGAAAAAGAAGGGAAACACATAGAAAAGAAATTTGAGAAGGACTGAAGATGTTTACTCTCTCTCTCTCTCTCTCTCTCTCTCTCATCTTCCACATTTTCTTGTTTTTTCTTCCTTTCTTTCCTCTATTTTAATTTCTCTGATATTTTTCCTTTCTTCCTTCCTTTCCTTCCTCTCCTTCTCCTCCTCTCCACACCCCCCAAACACACGCACTTACACGAAACGAGAAGAAATGGAAATAGAAGTGGAAGGGAAGGGAAGGGAAGAATGAGGAAGGGAAAGGGAAAGGGTGGAAGGGAAGAGAAGGGAAAGGGAGGGAAGGGAAGGAAAGGAAAGGGAAGGAAGGGAAGGGAAGAGAAGGGAAAGGGAGGGAAAGGAAGAATAAGGAAAGGGAAAGGGTGGAAGGGAAAGGAAGGGAAGGGAAGGGAAGGAAGGGAAAGGAAACACACACACACACACACACACACACACACACACACACACACACACACACACACACACACACACCTGATCAACCTCCTTACCTGTTCGTGGACGGAGAAGATGACATCCAGGTCGGCTACGTTGTGCTCCGTTACCTGCTCTTGGTGGAACACACTGATGTCGCCTACCTGACGTCCCTGTGGGTGGGGAGGTGGAGGAGGGAAGGGAGGGAAGGGAGGGAATGGGAGTGGGAAGGGGAAAGGGTTATGGAGGGATGGGAAGGGAAGGTGAATTAGGTGGATTTGAGGTACGGGAAATGAATGGATAGGAATGGGAAGGGAAGGGATAGGATGGGATGGGAAGGGAAGGGATGGGAACGAAAGGGAAGGGAAGGGAAGGGAAAGGGAAGGGAGTGAGGTGGATTTGGGGTACGAGAAAGGAATGGAAAGGAAGGAAGGGAAGGGAAGGGAAAGGATGGGATGGGAAGGGAAAGGAAGGGAAGGGAAAGGGAAGGGAGTGCATGGATTTGGGGTACGGGAAAGGAATGGATTGGGAAGGGAAGGGAAGCAGAGGGAAAGGAAGGGAAGGGAAAGAAGGGGATGGGAAGGGAAGGGAAGAAAACGGAAGGAAAGGAAAGGGAAGGGAAAGGAAAGGGAAGGGAAGGGAAAGGAAGGGAAGGAAAAGAAAGGGAAAGGAAAGGATGGGAAAGGAAGGGAAGGGAAGGGAAGCAGAGAGAAAGGATGGAAAAGGAAGGAAGGGAAGGGGATGGGAAGGGAAGCGAATGGAAGAAAAGAAAGGGAAGTGAAGGAAAATGAAGGGAAGGAAAAGGATGGGAAAGGAAGGGAAGGATAGAGTAAACAAAATGGGAAGGGAAGGGAAAGGAAAAAAAAGGAAGAGAAAAAAAAGGAAAAGGAAGATATATTAATAACACGTCCAGCAAATAATAATAATAATAATAATAATAATAATAATAATAATAATAATAATAATAATAATAATAATAATAATAATCTATCTTACCTCTATTTTGATTTTTATTCGTAGTGGCCCGTCTGGCGCCTTCCCCTTGATGGTCAACTGAAAGATAGTGAGTGAGTGAGTGAGGGAGGGAGTGAGTGAGTGAGTGAGTGAGGGAGGGAGGGAAGGAAAGGAAGAATGTAAGGGAGAGAGGAAGGGAGGATGAGTGAGTGAGTGTGTGTGTGAGTGTGACCCTTCATCTGTTTATCTCTCTCTCTCTCTCTCTCTCTCTCTCTCTCTCTCTCTCTCTCTCTCTCTCTCTCTCTCTCTTATCTCCTAACCTTCCCTCCATCCCTATTCTCTCTCTTATCTCTCTCTATGTCTCCCTTTCCTAACCTAATCATCTCTCTCACACCATTCCCCTGCGCTCTCCTTTCCCTTTCAATCCCCCTTCACACCTGTCCCTCCTTACCTTCAACACCTGGCAGTGGTAGAGAGTGGCATGGACCGTCTCCTGCACCTCCTCGGGCACCTGGTGGAGATAGGTACAGGGCGGGTCACCTCGGTACATGCCTCCGTCTCTCCTGAAGGTGTGTGGATAGGCGCGGCTCCAGAGGGTACGTGTGTGCTCGTCTGAGGTGATGAGTCTGAAGGAGGAGCAGAAGGAGAGGAGGAGGGAGGAATATAGCAAAAAATGGAGATTAGAAAGCAATTGATTGGAGGGAAGAAGAGGGAGAGGGAGAGATATGATAAAGTTAGGGAAGGGAGAGAAAGAGAGGAGAGAAGAGAGAAGGAGGAAGCGAGAGGAAGAGAGAGAAATAAAGCAAAAAAGGGAGATTAGAAAGCAATTGATTGGAGGGAAGAAGAGGGAGAGGGAGAGATATGATAAAGTTAGGGAAGGGAGAGAAAGAGAGCAGAGAAGAGAGAAGGAAAAAGGGAGAGGAGGGAGAAATACAGCAAAAAAGGGAGATTAGAAAGCAATTGATTAGAGGGAAGAAGGAGAGAGAGAGAGATATGATAAAGTTAGGGAAGGGAGAAAAGGAAGAAGGGAGAATAAGGGAAATGATTGGGTTAGGGAAGAAAGGGAGATAAAGAAGAGAAGGGAGAAGAGAAGGAAGGGAGAAAGAGGGAGAAAGAGAAAGGATAAGGAAGAAAGGGAGGATAGAGGGAGGAAGGGAGGGAAAGAGGGTTAAAGGGAGTACAGGGAGAAAGGGAGATAAAAAGGGAGGAAGGGAGGGAAAAAAAAGGGTGAGAGAGAGAGAGAGAGAGAGAGAGAGAGAGAGAGAGAGAGAGAGAGAGAGAGAGAAAATAATTACGTATTTCTTAAAACATTGCAATTATACTTTTCCTAGATGTTAACCTCCTCCTCCTCCTCCTCTTCCTTTTCCTCTTCCTCTTCCTCTTCCTCCTCCTCCTCCTCCTCTTCCTCCTCCTTTCTAGTTCCCATTCATCTCCTCTTCTTCCTCTCCTCCTCAACCTAAATACATATACTTGTTTCCTCCTCCTCCTCCTCCTCCTCCTCCTCCTCCTTCTTCTTCTATCGGTTCTTTTCTCCTCTCCCATCACCAATACCTCCTTCAACCTTCCTTTCATGTCCTCCTCCTCCTCCTCCTCCTCCTCCTCCTCCCTCGTATCTCTTCAACTCTTCCCCATACATCACCTCGTTCTTCCTTCCTTCCTCCTCCTCCTCCTCCTCTTCCTCCTCTCCACCTACCTTGACCCGGGAGTCCTGTCATTCACGGAGTCATCATGAGGCAGAATCTTCCCCAGTAGCGCCTCTGTGTCCCTGTGGTATACCTCGGGGTGCATCTGGGGACGGGGGAGACGGGGGGGGGGTTACAGGTGGGCAGACAGGTGAGAGAGAAGGGAGAGAAGACAGAGAACACCTAATCACCAATCGCATCATTACAAATCCTTCTTACTACTTTCCAATCCCCTCAACAGTATTGCCAACGAGTTTTAGGTTAGGTTAGGTTAGGTTAGGTTACTTACAAATCACTTTACCTACTTACCAATCCTTCTAACTACTTTCCAATCCCTCCAACATCAGTGCCAACGAGTGCCAACCATTAGGTGACTTACAAATCACTATCTACTGCTCCAATCTACTTACCAATCCTTCTAACTACTTCACTTACAATGCCTCCAATAATTCACTGCATCTTCTTAACTACCACAAATTTCTTACTCTACTACACCAACTACTTCCCAATCCCCTCAACATCAGTGCCAACGAGTGCCTAACGTGTGACAAACCTATACTTTCCAATCACTTACAATGCCTCCACTTCTAACTACTTACCAACTTTTTAACCCTCCAATCCCTCCAACATCAGTGCCAACGAGTGCCTAACGTGTGACAAACCTATACTTTCCAATCACTTACAATGCCTCCACCCTACTTACCAATCCTTCGAAACTACTTACAGATACTCCTAACTCTCCCTTGACCCCCCTATTAGCTACCAAACTCCACCAACCGCACCCCTCTAGCCCACTCGAATCAACCGCAATCAACCACAACCTACCAACATCTCCCACAGAAAACTCTTCAGTGATTAGGTGTTCTGATATCAATTCCTTCAGCATTTTAGTATTTCTTCCTAACTTTCCCCCCAAACAGCAGTGCCAAGGAGTGCCTACCATATGTGTGTGCCAGAGGAGGTCCATATCATAGCATGGCACCAGAAAGTGGGTTGGGTGGACCTTCTTCAGGGCCAGGAAACGTCTGTACCGCCACTCAGCTCGCGTTAGAAAGCCCTTGTGGCTGTAGTGTGGGAGGGACACCTGGAAAAAGAAGGAGGAGGAAAGAAAAGGAAAAAAGAAGGGAAAAAAGGGAAAAAGAAGGGAAAAAGAAGGGAAAAGAAGGGAAAAAGGGAAAAAGGAAAAGAAGGAAAAAAGAAGGGAAAAAGGGAAAAAGAAGGGAAAAAGAAGGGAAGAAGAAGGGGAAAAGGGAAAAGGAAAAAAGGAAAAAAGGAGGGAAAAAGAAGGGAAAAAGAAGGGAAAAAGGAAAAAAGGGAAAAAGAAGGGAAAAAGAAGGGAAAAAGAAGGGAAAAAGAAGGGAAAAAGGGAAAAAGGAAAAAAGAAGGGAAAAAAGGAAAAAAGAAGGGAAAAAGAAGGGAAAAAGAAGGAAAAAAGAAGGGAAAAAGAAGGGAAAAAGAAGGGAAAAAGGAGGAAAAAATGAAAAAGAAGGGAAAAGGAAAAGAAGGAAAAGGAAAAGAAGGAAAAGGAAAAGAAGGAAAAGAAGGAAAAGGAAAAGAAGGGAAAAAGGAAAAAAGAAGGGAAAAAGGAAAAAAAAGGAAAAAGAAGGGAAAAAGGAAAAAAAAGAAAAAAAGGAAAAAAGAAAAAAGAAAATTAGTTGTGAAAATAAAAGAAAGAAGAAAAAGGAGGAAAAAAGGAGGAAAAAGAAAGGAAAAGAGGAAAAAAAAGGAAAATAAGAAAAAAAGGAAAAAAAATAGCAGTGAAAAAAAAAGAAATAAGAAAAAGAAGAAAAAAAGGAGGAGAAAAAGAAGGAAAGAAAGAAAGAAAAAAGGAAAAAAAAGAAAATTAGTATAGTGAAAAAACAAAGAAAAAAGAAGGAAAAAAGGAAAGAAAATAAAAAAAGGAAAAAAAGAAGGAAAAAGGGAAAAATAGAAAATTAAAATAGCAAAAAACAAAACAAAGAATAAAAACAAAAGAAAAAAGAAACAATAAAATACGAAAAGAATAAAAATCTTTCAACTATATACACACACATTTCAAGAAGTAGCAATTAACAACAAACAAACAAACAAACAAACAAACAAAACAACACAGGTAAACAAACTCATTAACACACAAACTCACCTGATAATAAAACGCTCCTTGTCTCTCAATAGCGGATTTTAGGTCATACGATATCTTGGACCCAGTAATAGTAGATGTAGTAGTAGGAGTAGAAGTAGAAGTAGGGTCCGTTTCAGCAGTAGTAGTATCAGTAGTAGTAGTAGTAGTAGTAGTAGTAGTAGTAGTAGTAGTAGTAGTGGTAATGGTCGAGTCTTCCACTTCCCAAGGTTCATCTGGGTACCTCTCCATCCATAGAATTCTTCCTCTTCTTCTCGCCTCCTCCATACTCTGTTACGAGGGGAAAAAGAGGAGGAGGAGGAGGAGGAGGAGGAGGAGGAGGAGGGTTAATCATGTGTTTTTGAGGAGGAGGAGGAGGAGGAGAAGAGAGAAATTCACAGAAGACGAAATTGAGACGAGAAAAGTGTGTCAAGAAAAAGAAGAAGAAGAAGAAGAAGAGAAAAACAAATGAGTAAGAAAAGATAGAGGAGGAGGAGGAGGAGGAAGAGAAGAAGAAGAAGAAGAAGAAGAAGAAGAAGAAGAAGAAGAAGAAGAAGAAGAAGAAGAAGAAGAAGAAGAAGAAGAAGAAGAAGAAGAAGAAGAAGAAGAAGAAGAAGAAGAAGAAGAAGAAGAAGAAGAAGAAGAAGAAGAAGAAGAAGAAGAAGAAGAAGAAGAAGAAGAAGAAGAAGAAGAAGAAGAAGAAGAAGAAGAAGAAGAAGAAGAAGAAGAAGAAGAAGAAGAAGAAGAAGAAGAAGAAGAAGAAGAAGAAGAAGAAGAAGAAGAAGAAGAAGAAGAAGAAGAAGAAGAAGAAGAAGAAGAAGAAAAAATAAATGAGTAGGAAAAGATAAAGGAGGAGGAGGAGGAGGAGGAGGAGGAGGAGGAAGAGGAAGAGGAGGAGGAGAAGAAGAAGAAAAAAAGAAAAGAAGGAAATATTTGTGAAAGGTCAAGAGGAATTAAAACAAAAAAAGTATGTGTGTGTGTGTGTGTGTGTGTGTGTGTGTGTGTGTGTGTGTGTGTGTGTGTGTGTGTGTGTGTGTGTGTGTGTGTGTGTGTGTGTGTGTGTGTGTGTGTGTGTGTTTAGTCCACTTGACATTAATCACGGCAGATCTCTCTCTCTCATTTTTCCTTCTTTATTACATATTTTAACGTCTTATATATTTAGAGAGAGAGAGAGAGAGAGAGAGAGAGAGAGAGAGAGAGAGAGAGAGAGAGAGAGAGAGAGAGAGAGAGAGAGAGAGAGAGAGAGAGAGAGAGAGAGAGAGAGAGAGAGAGAGAGAGAGAGAGAGAGAGAGAGAGACCATACCACTAACAAGATTACAAAAGATGGAAAAAAGTTAATAAAGAAGGATAGGAAGAAAAAAACGAGAGAGAGAGAGAGAGAGAGAGAGAGAGAGAGAGAGAGAGAGAGAGAGAGAGAGAGAGAGAGAGAGTCCATAACACTAACAGGATCAGAACAGCTAACAGCGTCATCGGTTAAAAGATTACAAGATTACCTTACCTAAATTACCTTATATGGGGAGGGAGGGGAGGGAAAGGGAGGGGAGAGAAAGAGGGAAGGAGAGAAGGGGAAGGGGAGGGAAGGAAAGTGAGACAAATGTGGAGTAGGACACACTCTCTCTCTCTCTCTTTAATGGGTTTCTCTCACTCTGTCTCTATTACGTCGTTTTCCACTCCTTCCTTTTATC
Organism: Eriocheir sinensis; assembly: GCF_024679095.1. Taxonomy (NCBI): domain Eukaryota; kingdom Metazoa; phylum Arthropoda; class Malacostraca; order Decapoda; family Varunidae; genus Eriocheir; species Eriocheir sinensis. Next base: position 7,132,119 of record NC_066562.1, read on the forward strand.
TCATTCATTCTCCTTTCCTCTTCCTCCTCCTCCTCCTCCTCCTCCTCCTCCTCTTCCCTTATCTCCTCTTCTCATTTCTCCCTTTGTTCTTCTCTCAACTCTTCCCCTCTCCCTCTCCCTTGTCCTCCTTTCCTCTCCTCTCATTTCCCTTCCCTTCTCTTCTACCACGAAACCATCCTTCATGTTTACAGACCTATCTGTTTACATCTCAGAACACCTGTTTACACATTACGTATTTCCCACCTTCCTCCACCCCTTTCTGGCTACCCCTTACCTTCTCTCCCCCTCGTGTCATCCCCTTTCTTTACCTTATACTTTCTTCCTCTTTTCACCCCCTTCCTTACCCTCTTCCTCCCCACAGCTTCCTCCCATTCTAGCTACCTTACCTTCCCTCCCCCCTCGTGTCATCCCCTTTCTTTACCTTACACTTTCTTCCTCTTTTCACCCCCTTCCTTACCCTCTTCCTCCCCATAGCTTCCTCCCATTCTAGCTACCTTACCTTCCCTCCCCCCTTTCTTTCCCTTACATTCCCTTGCCCCCTTCCTTCATCCCCTATCTACATTTTTTTATACCGCCGGTCGACCGGGAGCATCCCCGATATTTTTGAAAATTTTGAAATTGACCGGCTGTGGTCGGCTGCGTCTACGGTCATCAGGATTGACCGGGGGTGCACCGGTGGTTTGCCGCCGATCATCCCCGATCTTACCGCCTACCTCACCCCCTTTTACCCCCAAACCTTATCCTATTCCCCCCTCCCTGACACCCATTTTACCATCCCATCACCCTACCTCACCCCCTCTACCCCTTCCCTTCACCCCCTTCGTGGCTATATACCTTATCAGCAACCAGTCTGTGCGGCACCATCCTGCCCACCACGGCCTCGCAGTCGCCGCGGTAGTGCTGCGGCGCCAGCATGTGCACCAGCCAGACCCAGTGCACGTCCAGGGGCGGAAGGCATAGCTTGGGCTCCTTCGCGCTGCCCGCCGCCAGGGGGAGCCAGCACCGCTCGTACCTAGGGGGGGGGGGAAGGAATGATTTTTACATAGATATTCAGACAACAGAAAGAGACATAGATTTTGACGTAGATTTATATAGATATTTAGACCATAGAAAGAAATAAAAAGACAGATTTCTACGTAGATATTCAGTCCAGAGAGAGAGAGAGAGAGAGAGAGAGAGAGAGAGAGAGAGAGAGAGAGAGAGAGAGAGAGAGAGAGAGAGAGAGAGAGAGAGAGAGAGAGAGAGAGAGAGAGAGATTCAGGGTTGTATTGTTTATTTATATACGTGGTGGATGGGATGACGAGGTGAAAGTAGTAGTAGTAGTAGTAGTAGTAGTAGTAGTAATAGTAGTAGTAAAGGAAAATAACAGGAAATAGAAATCCTAAAAGAAGATACAACACTAAAATTATTTAGGAAAAAAAAAACGAAGAAAAAAAACGAAGAAAAAACGAAGAAAAAACGAAGAAAAACGAAGAAAAAAAAAGAAGAAAAATAAACGAAGAAAAAACGAAGAAAAAACGAAAAAAACGAAGAAAAAAGAAAAAAACGAAGAAAAACATCAAACATCACATTCACTTTTACCTGTTGATGTCATTGTTTACCTCACACACCTGTCCGCCTGGCAATACACACACACACACACACACACACACACACACACACACACACACACACACACACACACATCGACGCATGTACTGATATATTTTACACGCACGCACGCATGCACTCTCTTATCCAAATTAATATTACCACGCTGAGAGAGAGAGAGAGAGAGAGAGAGAGAGAGAGAGAGAGAGAGAGAGAGAGAGAGAGAGAGAGAGAGAGAGAGAGAGAGAGAGAAGGTAAAGTGGGAGAAATAATGAGAAAAAACACAAAAAAATAGAAGAAAATTATATGTTTGTACCAGAGAGGAGGAGGAGGAGGAGGAGGAGGAGGAAGAGAAACAACTCACCTCAAAATGGCTCTCTCGACCAGCTCTCCCTTGTACAACCTTCCATGACTTTCCACACGGCCCAGGAAACTCAGCAACCTCTTCGCTGCTCGTATCAAATTCACCCCAATCCGCACCGCTCTTGGCCTTACTCTCTCAGGGCCCTCATCTCCCTCCGTAGGCCTTGTTTCAGACGCCCAGCGCACCCTCTGAGCCTTCTTCGGGGCCATGGTAGGAGAGTAGGGCGGGAGGTCGCGTTCCGTCGAGGCATGAGGGAAGGCGCTATCCGTGGTGTCAGAATTCATGTCCTCGTATCTCGGTAATTCTTGGGGTAGGTGACGTTGTGGTGATGTCTGCGTGCTTGGTGTGGTCCCCCCTACATCCTCCTCCTCTGCTATCGGGGCACTAGGCAAGGGAAGGTGCTGGAGAGTTGGGGAAGGAGGGAGAGTTGGGGCGGAAGGAACAGGGAGAGACGCTGGGTCCTCCTCCGTTTTCTCCCCGTTTGCTTGAGTCCCCCCTTCGAGCATGAGGTTCGGTGGGGGTGAGGGGTGTGCTGGGGTTATGAGGAGGGAATGGGGAGGGGAAGGGGTTGCTTGGGGAATGGAGAAGTGATGGGGAGAAGACTGGGGAGTGGGGATGCGACGGGAGGGGCTGGAAGAGGGATTTTCATGGGGTACTGAACCATTTTGTGGAGGGGTGTGAGGTGGAGTAGAGTGACGGGCGGGGGAAGAAGTGGGGATGGGTCGGGTTGGGGAGGCATTGGGGTGGGGAATGGAGGCCTGGGGGTGACGGGAGGGGGAGGATGAGGACGTGGGTGGGATTGGGGAGGGGTCCGTGGGTGTGGGTGCTATGGGGGGGTGGGAAGATGCCCCCCCACTCTCCCCTGTTCCTTCCATGGTTCCTGGGTGACCATCTACTGCGCGCTGTAAGAAAGAGAAGAGAAAATTAACTTAAAAGAGGAAAATACAGCCCTTCTATCCCTTCCTATGTCCCTTACTTTTCCCTTCCCTTCCATTAATTTCCCTTCTTCTCCCATCCTCTTTCATTTTTATTAAGAGACGAAGAAAGGAAAGGAAAGGAGAGGAAGGAAAAGAAGAGGTAAGAGAAAAAGAATAAAGGATGAAAATAAAGAGAAAGAAAGGAAAAGAAAGGAGAGGAAAAGGAAAAGGAAAGGAATGGAAAGTAAAAAAAAATGCTTAAGAGTAGGTTCAGATATACTCCTTACTACGCACAAGAGAAAAAGAAAAAAAGAAAAAAGAAAAAAAAGAAAAAAAATGAAAGGAAAGGAAAAGGAAAGGAACGGGAAAGTAAAAAGGAATCAAAGTAGTAGGTTCTAATACTCCTTCTTACCTCCCACTCTCCTTTGTTTGGGGTTTTCCTGATGGCCTCAACGCCTTCAAGAACACAAACAGATGACCTCACCGACTTCCCGTCCCTGCTACGTCAAGTGGGTTCCGATTCCTTTAGAGGCGATGTGCGTTCTGGGAGAAGAGAATACGAATACCTTACTGTTTAGAAGCCTTGAGGGAGGGAGAGATTGACCATTACACAGCACTTTTTATCTGTCTGTCTGTCTGTCTGTCTGTGGTCGGTATCATAAGACATTTTTGCTTCTCACACCAGTATTTCTAAAGGTCAAAGAGGGGATCAGTCGGGTTCTAATGAGCGTTTCTTTAGGTTCACGGTATAGAATAAGGGTCACACTACCACCAGGGTCATAAAACTACTCCTGGAAATGCCCCAAAAATCATACGAAAGCCTTGTCAAATAGGTGTTTCTTTAGGGGTGGGTTTCATCAAAGTTCCCAAGTCCTTGGAAGTGTGCTCAAGGAGTCCCAAGCGTACGAGAAACCTTGGGCATGTTTCACGAAAGCTCCCAAGCCTTGGAACTCTGCCATCTCGCTCGCCGCCTTGGGAGGCCTTGCGGGGTCTCCCAAGTGCTCCCAAGGAAGGTTCCAAGCGTCAGACTGTAAACATGGCAGCCCGTGAACAACCCCGCCAGCACCCCAAGGAATTTTCGCCCGAGAAGGGACATCTTTAATGAGTACGATGACACCGAGTTCAAGAAGAGGTACAGGGTGGATCGTGCTGGCCTGTTGTTCGTCACTGACTTGGTGCAACACGTGATTGACAACAGGACTGAGAGGAGCCGTGCGGTCACAGCGGAGCTGAAAGTGGCGTTGACTCTGCGATACCTCGCCACCGGGAAAATGCAGTCGTGCAGCGCAGATGACTTTGGAGTTTCCCGGGCCACAGTCAGCAGAATCATCACCCAGACCGTGGATGCTCTCGTGACACAAGAGAATATGAGGCGGTTCATGGGGTTCCTTTTAAACCGGGGGGAGCAGCAGAGAATGAAGACGGAGTTTGCCGATATTGCTGGTTTTCCTGGTGTGGTGGGTGCTGTTGATGGCACCCACGTAAGAATAGTGGCCCCACATGAGCATGAAAAAGTGTACGTCAACCGCAATAACTACCACACCATCAATGTGCAAGTGTTATTTGATGCACAGTATAAGCTGCGGGCCATGGCGGCGAGATGGTCTACTCACGACTCACTAAATGTTTGTTTACACCGTGGTGCCGTTGAAGATACAGACGGAACAAAAATACGTGCACATATTCCTTACAATGAAGATGCTATCGCTGTATTTCAACTAAACATCAATTGTTTATATTTATAATTCCATAATTATACATAAGAAGTGTAATTTAGGTTAATTAAAGACATATTAGACGTCAAAGCGACGCGGAAGATTGGCAACGATGATTTCTCCCAAGACCGCCCCCAATCCTACTTGGTGATGAAACACGCCCAAGAAATTCTCCCAACTGCGCGTGACGTCACCACGCTTGGGAGAGCACTATGATGAAACCCTCCTGGAAATGCCCCAAAAAATCATACGAAAGCCTTGTCAAATATGTGTTTCTTTAGGTTCACGGTATAGAAGAAGGGTCACACTACCACCAGGGTCATAAAACTACTCCTGGAAATGCCCAAAAAAATCATACGAAAGCCTTGTCAAATATGTGAACTTGGGTGACGAAAAGTTTAGTAATACAGAACTTAAGTGTATGTGTGTGGGGTGGGGGGTGGGGGGGGGTCTTGGGAATCGAGTACCTTCATTTTATCTGAGTTCCACCACCACCACCATCACCACCACCACCACCACCACCGATAATCACGTACTAAATAACACTGATAAGAGATAATTGCGAAGGTTTATTTAGGTGAGAAGTGATAGGTAATTAGCTCTTAATCTACCTGAATCTACCTGGCGTAATATGAGTGTGTGGTAATTACAGGTGAATGATGAGGAAGATAAAGAAGAAGAAGAAGAAGAAGAAGGAGGAGGAAAAAAAGAACAAGAACAAGGAGAACAAGAACAAGAACAGAAAGAAGAAGAAAAGGAAGAAAGAAAAGAAGATCAAGAAGAACAACAACAACAACAGGAAGAAGAAAAGGAAATAAAGGAGAAAAAAGGAAGTGAAGGAAAATTAGAAGAATGAAACAAAAGGATTAAAGGAGGAAATCAAAGAAAATATATATAAGAAAAGAAAATAAAGAAAGAATAAATAAAAAAAGGAAAAAAAAGCCTGAAACGTCACCCAGAACAGAAGATTAAAATAACTCACACAAATAATAAGTATAAAAAAAAACTCGCCTTACATAAGCCCTCCCTCAAATACTTACTCCATCTATAGCCTACTAACGAGATAATTGCCTTCCGCTGGTAATTACACACTTTAAAACTCCTGCTGATCTCATACGTGTGTTCCTAATTAAGTTGTTATAGAGTTTTGTTAAGAGTGTGTTGTCTGAATTTACTTTAGTGTGGGTTAGTTT